>NC_090760.1:1243435-1255935 GCF_036898095.1 Palaemon carinicauda | reverse complement strand
CTCTATCTTTCCCTCTCTCTCTATCTATCTATCTTTCTCTTTCTCTCTATCTATCTCTCTCTTCTCTCTATCTATCTTTCTCTTTCCCTCTGTCTTTATCTTTCTCTTTCTCTCTCTCTCTATCTTTCTCTTTCCCCCTCTATCTATCTCTTTCCCCCTCTATCTATCTCTTTCCCCTCTATCTATCTCTTTCCCCTGCTATCTTTCTCTTTTCCCCTGCTATCTTTCTCTTTCCCTCTCTCTCTCTATCTTTCCCTCTCTCTCTCTATCTATCTTTCTCTTTCTCTCTATCTATCTTTCTCTTTCTCTCTATCTATCTTTCTCTTTCCCTCTGTCTTTATCTTTCTCTTTCTCTCTCTCTCTATCTATCTCTTTCCCCCTCTATCTATCTCTTTCCCCCTCTATCTATCTCTTTCCCCCTCTATCTATCTCTTTCCCCCTGCTATCTTTCTCTTTCCCTCTCTCTCTCTATCTTTCCCTCTCTCTCTCTATCTATCTTCTCTTTCTCTCTATCTATCTTTTCTCTTTCCCTCTGTCTTTATCTTTCTCTCTTCTCTCTCTCTCTATCTATCTCTTTCCCCCTCTATCTATCTCTTTCCCCCTCTATCTATCTCTTTCCCCTGCTATCTTTCTCTTTCCCTCTCTCTCTCTATCTTTCCCTCTCTCTCTCTATCTATCTTTCTCTTCATCTCTATCTATCTTTCTCTTTCTCTCTATCTATCTTTCTCTTTCCCTCTGTCTTTATCTTTCTCTTTCTCTCTCTCTCTATCTTTCTCTTCCCCCTCTATCTATCTCTTCCCCTCTATCTATCTCTTTCCCCCTCTATCTATCTCTTTCCCCTGCTATCTTTCTCTTTCCCTCTCTCTCTCTATCTTTCCCTCTCTCTCTCTATCTATCTTTCTCTTTCTCTCTATCTATCTTTCTCTTTCTCTCTATCTATCTTTCTCTTTCCCTCTGTCTTTATCTTTCTCTTTCTCTCTCTCTCTATCTTTCTCTTTCCCCCTCTATCTATCTCTTTCCCCTCTATCTATCTCTTTCCCCCTCTATCTATCTCTTTCCCCTGCTATCTTTCTCTTTCCCTCTCTCTCTCTATCTTTCCCTCTCTCTCTCTATCTATCTTTCTCTTTCTCTCTATCTATCTTTCTCTTTCTCTCTATCTATCTTTCTCTTTCCCTCTGTCTTTATCTTTCTCTTTCTCTCTCTCTCTATCTATCTCTTTCCCCCTCTATCTATCTCTTTCCCCCTCTATCTATCTCTTTCCCCCTCTATCTATCTCTTTCCCCTGCTATCTTTCTCTTTCCCTCTCTCTCTCTATCTTTCCCTCTCTCTCTCTATCTATCTTTCTCTTTCTCTCTATCTATCTTTCCTCTTTCCCTCTGTCTTTATCTTTCTCTTTCTCTCTCTCTCTATCTATCTCTTTCCCCCTCTATCTATCTCTTTCCCCCTCTATCTATCTCTTTCCCCTGCTATCTTTCTCTTTCCCTCTCTCTCTCTATCTTTCCCTCTCTCTCTCTATCTATCTTTCTCTTTCTCTCTATCTATCTTTCTCTTTCTCTCTATCTATCTTTCTCTTTCCCTCTGTCTTTATCTTTCTCTTCTCTCTCTCTCTCTACTCTTTCTCTTTCCCCCTCTATCTATCTCTTTCCCCCCTCTATCTATCTCTTTCCCCCTCTATCTATCTCTTTCCCCCTCTATCTATCTCTTTCCCCCTCTATCTTTCTCTTTCCCCCCTCCTATCTATCTCTTTCCCCTGCTATCTTTCTCTTTCCCTCTCTCTCTCTATCTTTCCCTCTCTCTCTCTATCTATCTTTCTCTTTCTCTCTATCTATCTTTCTCTTTCCCTCTGTCTTTATCTTTCTCTTTCTCTCTCTCTCTATCTATCTCTTTCCCCCTCTATCTATCTCTTTCCCCCTCTATCTATCTCTTTCCCCCTGCTATCTTTCTCTTTCCCTCCCTCTCTCTCTCTATCTTTCCCTCTCTCTCTCTATCTATCTTTCTCTTTCTCTCTATCTATCTTTCTCTTTCTCTCTATCTATCTTTCTCTTTCCCTCTGTCTTTATCTTTCTCTTTCTCTCTCTCTCTATCTTTCTCTTTCCCCCCTCTATCTATCTCTTTCCCCCTCTATCTATCTCTTTCCCCCTCTATCTATCTCTTTCCCCTGCTATCTTTCTCTTTCCCTCTCTCTCTCTATCTTTCCCTCTCTCTCTCTATCTATCTTTCTCTTTCTCTCTATCTATCTTTCTCTTTCCCTCTGTCTTTATCTTTCTCTTTCTCTCTCTCTCTATCTATCTCTTTCCCCCTCTATCTATCTCTTTCCCCCTCTATCTATCTCTTTCCCCCTCTATCTATCTCTTTCCCCTGCTATCTTTCTCTTTCCCTCTCTCTCTCTATCTTTCCCTCTCTCTCTCTATCTATCTTTCTCTTTCTCTCTATCTATCTCTCTCTTTCTCTCTATCTATCTTTCTCTTTTCCCTCTGTCTTCATCTTTCTCTTTCTCTCTCTCTCTATCTTTCTCTTTCCCCCTCTATCTATCTCTTTCCCCCTCTATCTATCTCTTTCCCCCTCTATCTATCTCTTTCCCCTGCTATCTTTCTCTTTCCCTCTCTCTCTCTATCTTTCCCTCTCTCTCTCTATCTATCTTTCTCTTTCTCTCCTATCTATCTTTCTCTTTCCCTCTGTCTTTATCTTTCTCTTCTCTCTCTCTCTATCTTTCTCTTTCCCCCTCTATCTATCTCTTTCCCCCTCTATCTCTTTTCCCCCTCTATCTATCTCTTTCCCCCTCTATCTTTCTCTTTCCCTCTCTCTCTCTATCTTTCCCTCTCTCTCTCTATCTATCTTTCTCTTTCTCTCTATCTATCTTTCTCTTTCCCTCTGTCTTTATCTTTCTCTTTCTCTCTCTCTATCTATCTCTTTCCCCCTCTATCTATCTCTTTCCCCCTCTATCTATCTCTTTCCCCCTCTATCTATCTCTTTCCCCCTCTATCTATCTCTTTCCCCCTCTATCTATCTCTTTCCCCTCTATCTTTCTCTTTCCCTCTCTCTCTCTATCTTTCCCTCTCTCTCTCTATCTATCTTTCTCTTTCTCTCTATCTATCTTTCTCTTTCCCTCTGTCTTATCTTTCTCTTTCTCTCTCTCTCTATCTTTCTCTTTCCCCCTCTATCTATCTCTTTCCCCCCTCTATCTATCTCTTCTCCCCCTCTATCTATCTCTTTCCCCCTCTATCTTTCTCTTTCCCTCTCTCTCTCTATCTTTCCCTCTCGCTCTCTATCTATCTTTCTCTTCTCTCTATCTATCTTTCTCTTTCCCTCTGTCTTTATCTTTCTCTTTCTCTCTCTCTCTATCTTTCTCTTTCCCCCTCTATCTATCTCTTTCCCCCCTCTATCTATCTCTCTTCCCCTGCTATCTTTCTCTTTCCCTCTCTCTCTCTATCTTTCCCTCTCTCTCTCTATCTATCTTTCCTCTTTCTCTCTATCTATCTTTCTCTTTCCCTCTGTCTTTATCTTTCTCTTTCTCTCTCTCTCTATCTTCTCTTTCCCCCTCTATCTATCTCTTTCCCCCTCTATCTATCTCTTCCCCCCTCTATCTATCTCTTTCCCCCTCTATCTATCTTTTCCCCTGCTATCTTTCTCTTTCCCCCCTCTATCTTTCTCTTTCCCTCTCTCTCTCTATCTATCTCTTCCCCCTCTATCTATCTCTTTCCCCCTCTATCTATCTCTTTCCCCTCTCTCTATCTCTTTCCCCTGCTATCTTTCTCTTCCCTCTCTCTCTCTATCTTCCCTCTCTCTCTCTATCTATCTTTCTCTTCTCTCTATCTATCTTTCTCTTTCTCTCTATCTATCTTTCTCTTCCCTCTGTCTTTATCTTTCTCTTTCTCTCTCTCTCTATCTATCTCTTTCCCCCTCTATCTATCTCTTTCCCCTGCTATCTTTCTCTTTCCCTCTCTCTCTCTATCTTCCCTCTCTCTCTCTATCTTTCCCTCTCTCTCTCTATCTACTCTTTCTCTTTCTCTCTATCTATCTTCTCTTTCCCTCTGTCTTATCTTTCTCTTTCTCTCTCTCTCTCTATCTATCTCTTTCCCTCTATCTATCTCTTTCCCCCTCTATCTATCTCTTTCCCCCCTCTATCTATCTCTTTCCCCCTCTATCTCTTCCCCCTCTATCTTCTCTTCCCTCTCTCTCTCTATCTTTCTCTTTCTCTCTATCTATCTTTCTCTTTCTCTCATCTATCTTTCTCTTTCTCTCTATCTATCTTTCTCTTTCCCTCTGTCTTTATCTTTCTCTTTCTCTCTCTCTCTATCTATCTCTTTCCCCCTCTATCTATCTCTTTCCCCCTCTATCTATCTCTTTCCCCCTCTATCTATCTCTTTCCCCCCCTCTATCTATCTCTTTCCCTCCCCACTCTATCTTTCTCTTCCCTCTCTCTCTATCTTCTCTTTTTCTCTATCTATCTTTCTCTTTCTCTCTATCTATCTTCTCTTTCTCTCTATCTATCTTTCTCTTTCCCTCTGTCTTTATCTTTCTCTTTCTCTCTCTCTCTATCTTTCTCTTTCCCCCTCTATCTATCTCTTTCCCCCTCTCTATCTATCTCTTCTCCCCCTCTATCTATCTCTTTCCCCCTCTATCTATCTCTTTCCCCTCTATCTATCTCTTCCCCCTGCTATCTTTCTCTTTCCCTCTCTCTCTCTATCTTTCCCTCTCTCTCTCTATCTATCTTTCTCTTTCTCTCTATCTATCTTTCTCTTTCCCTCTGTCTTTATCTTTCTCTTTCTCTCTCTCTCTATCTTTCTCTTTCCCCTCTATCTATCTCTTTCCCCCTCTATCTATCTCTTTCCCCCTCTATCTATCTCTTTCCCCCTCTATCTATCTCTTTCCCCCTCTATCTTTCTCTTTCCCTCTCTCTCTATCTTTCCCTCTCTCTCTCTATCTATCTTTCTCTTTCTCTCTATCTATCTTTCTCTTTCCCTCTGTCTTTATCTTTCTCTTTCTCTCTCTCTCTATCTTTCTCTTTCCCCCCTCTATCTATCTCTTTCCCCCTCTATCTATCTCTTTCCCCCTCTATCTATCTCTTTCCCCCTCTATCTTTCTCTTTCCCTCTCTCTCTCTATCTTTCCCTCTCTCTCTCTATCTATCTTTCTCTTTCTCTCTATCTATCTTTCTCTTTCCCTCTGTCTTTATCTTTCTCTTTCTCTCTCTCTCTATCTTTCTCTTTCCCCCTCTATCTATCTCTTTCCCCCCTCTATCTATCTCTTTCCCCCTCTATCTATCTCTTCTCCCCTCTATCTATCTCTTCTCCCCCTCTATCTATCTCTTTCCCCTGCTATCTTTCTCTTTCCCCCTCTATCTATCTCTTTCCCCCTCTATCTATCTCTTTCCCCCTCTATCTATCTCTTTCCCCCTCTATCTATCTCTTTCCCCCTCTATCTATCTCTTTCCCCTGCTATCTTTCTCTTTCCCTCTCTCTCTATCTATCTTTCCCCCTCTATCTATCTCTTTCCCCCTCTATCTATCTCTTTCCCCCTCTATCTATCTCTTTCCCCCCTCTATCTATCTCTTTCCCCCTCTATCTTTCTCTTTCCCTCTCTCTCTCTATCTTTCCCTCTCTCTCTCTATCTATCTTTCTCTTTCTCTCTATCTATCTTTCTCTTTCCCTCTGTCTTTATCTTTCTCTTTCTCTCTCTCTCTATCTTTCTCTTCCCCCTCTATCTATCTCTTTCCCCCTCTATCTATCTCTTTCCCCCTCTATCTATCTCTTTCCCCCCTCTATCTATCTCTTTCCCCTGCTATCTTTCTCTTTCCCTCTCTCTCTCTATCTTTCCCTCTCTCTCTCTATCTATCTTTCTCTTCCCTCTGTCTTTATCTTTCTCTTTCTCTCTCTCTCTATCTTTCTCTTTCCCCCCCTCTATCTATCTCTTCTTCCCCCTCTATCTATCTCTTTCCCCCTGCTATCTTTCTCTTTCCCCTCTCTCTCTCTATCTATCTTTCTCTTTCTCTCTATCTATCTTTCTCTTTCCTCTGTCTTTATCTTTCTCTTTCTCTCTCTCTCTATCTATCTCTTTCCCCCTCTATCTATCTCTTTCCCCCTCTATCTATCTCTTTCCCCTGCTATCTTTCTCTTTCCCTCTCTCTCTCTATCTTTCCCTCTCTCTCTCTATCTATCTTTCTCTTTCCTCTATCTATCTTTCTCTTTCTCTCTATCTATCTTTCTCTTTCCCTCTGTCCTTTATCTTTCTCTTTCTCTCTCTCTCTATCTTCTCTCTTTCCCCCTCTATCTATCTCTTTCCCCCTCTATCTATCTCTTTCCCCCCTCTATCTATCTCTTTCCCCCTCTATCTATCTCTTTCCCCTGCTATCTTTCTCTTTCCCTCTCTCTCTCTCTATCTTTCCCTCTCTCTCTCTATCTATCTTTCTCTTTCTCTCTATCTATCTTTCTCTTTCTCTCTATCTATCTTTCTCTTTCCCTCTGTCTTTATCTTTCTCTTTCTCTCTCTCTCTATCTTCTCTCTTTCCCCCCTCTATCTATCTCTTTCCCCCTCTATCTATCTCTTTCCCCCTCTATCTATCTCTTTCCCCTGCTATCTTTCTCTTTCCCTCTCTATTTATCTTTCCCTCTCTCTCTCTATCTTTCCCTCTCTCTCTCTATCTATCTTTCTCTTTCCCTCTGTCTTTATCTTTCTCTTTCTCTCTCTCTCTATCTTTCTCTTTCCCCCTCTATCTATCTCTTTCCCCCTCTATCTATCTCTTTCCCCTGCTATCTTTCTCTTTCCTCTCTCTCTCTATCTTTCCCTCTCTCTCTCTATCTATCTTTCTCTTTCTCTCTATCTATCTTTCTCTTTCCCTCTGTCTTTATCTTTCTCTTTCTCTCTCTCTCTATCTTTCTCTTTCCCCCTCTATCTATCTCTTTCCCCCTCTATCTATCTCTTTCCCCCTCTATCTATCTCTTTCCCCCTCTATCTTTCTCTTTCCCTCTCTCTCTCTATCTTTCCCTCTCTCTCTCTATCTATCTTCTCTTTCTCTCTATCTATCTTTCTCTTTCCCTCTGTCCTTTATCTTTTCTCTTTCTCTCTCTCTCTATCTATCTCTTTCCCCCTCTATCTATCTCTTTCCCCCTCTATCTATCTCTTTCCCTCTCTCTCTCTATCTTTCTCTTTCTCTCTATCTATCTTTCTCTTTCTCTCTATCTATCTTTCTCTTTCCCTCTGTCTTTATCTTTCTCTTTCTCTCTCTCTCTATCTATCTCTTTCCCCCTCTATCCTATCTCTTTCCCCCTCTATCTATCTCTTTCCCCCCTTATCTATCTCTTTCCCCTGCTATCTTTCTCTTTCCCTCTCTCTCTCTATCTTTCCCTCTCTCTCTCTATCTATCTTTCTCTTTCTCTCTATCTATCTTTCTCTTTCTCTCTATCTATCTTTCTCTTTCCCTCTGTCTTTATCTTTCTCTTTCTCTCTCTCTCTATCTTTCTCTTTCCCCCTCTATCTATCTCTTTCCCCCCCTCTATCTATCTCTTTCCCCTGCTATCTTTCTCTTCCCTCTCTATTTATCTTTCCCTCTCTCTCTCTATCTTTCCCTCTCTCTCTCTATCTATCTTTTCTCTTTCCTCTGTCTTTATCTTTCTCTTTCTCTCTCTCTCTATCTTTCTCTTTCCCCCTCTATCTATCTCTTTCCCCCCTCTATCTATCTCTTTCCCCTGCTATCTTTCTTCTTTCCCTCTCTATTTATCTTTCCCTCTCTCTCTCTATCTTTCCCTCTCTCTCTCTATCTATCTTTCTCTTTCCCTCTGTCTTTATCTTTCTCTTTCCCTCTGTCTTTATCTTTCTCTTTCTCTCTCTCTCTATCTTTCTCTTTCCCCCTCTATCTATTCTCTTTTTCCCCCTCTATCTATCACTTTTCCCCCCTCTCTATCTTTCTCTTTCCCTCTCTCTCTCTATCTTTCTCTTTCTCTCTATCTATCTTTCTCTTTCTCTCTATCTATCTTTCTCTTTCCCTCTGTCTTTATCTTTCTCTTTCTCTCTCTCTCTATCTATCTCTTTCCCCCTCTATCTATCTCTTTCCCCCTCTATCTTTCTCTTTCCCTCTCTCTCTCTATCTATCTTTCTCTTTCTCTCTATCTATCTTTCTCTTTCCCTCTGTCTTTATCTTTCTCTTTCTCTCTCTCTCTATCTTTCTCTTTCCCCCTCTATCTATCTCTTTCCCCCTCTATCTATCTCTTTCCCCCTCTATCTATCTCTTTCCCCTGCTATCTTTCTCTTTCCCTCTCTCTCTCTATCTTTCCCTCTCTCTCTCTATCTATCTTTCTCTTTCTCTCTATCTATCTTTCTCTTTCCCTCTGTCTTTATCTTTCTCTTTCTCTCTCTCTCTATCTTTCTCTTTCCCCCTCTATCTATCTCTTTCCCCCTCTATCTATCTCTTTCCCCTGCTATCTTTCTCTTTCCCTCTCTATTTATCTTTCCCTCTCTCTCTCTATCTTTCCCTCTCTCTCTCTATCTATCTTTCTCTTTCTCTCTATCTATCTTTCTCTTTCCCTCTGTCTTTATCTTTCTCTTTCTCTCTCTCTCTATCTTTCTCTTTCCCCCTCTATCTATCTCTTTCCCCCTCTATCTATCTCTTTCCCCCTCTATCTATCTCTTTCCCCTGCTATCTTTCTCTTTCCTCTCTCTCTCTATCTTTCCCTCTCTCTCTCTATCTATCTTTCTATTTCTCTCTATCTATCTTTCTCTTTCCCTCTGTCTTTATCTTTCTCTTTCTCTCTCTCTCTATCTTTCTCTTTCCCCCTCTATCTATCTCTTTCCCCCTCTATCTATCTCTTTCCCCTGCTATCTTTCTCTTTCCTCTCTATTTATCTTTCCCTCTCTCTCTCTATCTTTCCCTCTCTCTCTCTATCTATCTTTCTCTTTCTCTCTAAATATCTTTCCCTCTCTCTCTCTGTCTATCTTTCCCTCTCTCTCTCTCTCTCTCTCTATCTATCTTTCTCTTTCTCTCTAAATATCTTTCCCTCTCTCTCTCTGTCTATCTTTCCCTCTCTCTCTCTCTCTCTCTCTATCTATCTTTCCCTCTCTCTCTCTCTCTCTCTCTCTCTCTCTCTCTCTCTCCTCTCTCTCTCCCTCTCTCTCTCTCTCTTTTACCGCAAGGATGCTCTTTTGATAGTGTTTTCATATCAGATTTCCAAGTCTAATGCAACAAATTAGGAAAACATTAGACAGTTAATGGACGGAAAGAGTTTTAGCGGTTAGACGGAGAGTGTAGTGGCCCGGGTGAGGGGGGGTGGGGGTGGGAATGGCCCCCTGGGGTGCTGGGAAGGAAGGGGTAGCGTTGATGATTCGAACATTAATTACTTAAATTTTGATTTAAGTTAATATTTATAATTACATCATTTAAATGGTCTTTACGTATCGAAATATATATATATATATATATATATATATATATATATATATATATATACACACATATATATATATATATATATATATATATATATATATATATATATATATATATATATATATATATATATATAATCATCAGCCGTTACTAGTCCACTGCAGAACAAAGCCCTCAGACATGTCGTTTTTCACTTGTCTGTTTATGGTGTTTGTGTGCCAGTTCAGACCCGCAAGCCTTCTTGGTTCGTCAATCCATCGTCTTCTCTTCTTTCCCTGCTTTTATTATAATCTCTAGGGACCCATTCTATTATTCCTAATGTCCATCTATTGTATGTCATTCTCATATGTCCAGACCATTTCAATTTCTTGTTCTCAAATGTTGTCAGAAAACCCTTTACTTTAGTTTGCTCTTTTATCCATTTGCACTTTTTCTGTCTCTTGGTGTTATTCCCATAATTATTCTTTCCATAGCTCATTGAATTGCAAGTAGCTTATGTTCTAAGGCTTTAGTAAGGCTCCAAGTTTCTGATGCGCAAGTTATTACTGGTAGGACCATCTGATTGAATACTTTTCTTTTTAGAGAAACTGGCCTTTTACTTTTCATAATATCACTTTTTTTATATGCTCTCCATCCATTACTTATCCTTTTATTTTTGGTCTCGTGTCTTGGGGAAGCTCATACTGTCTGTCATAAGTGCTGAATATATATATATATATATATATATATATATTTATATATATATATTTATATATATATATATATTATATATATATATATATATATAGCATATTTTTATTAAAGAAATCAAGTAACACACACGAATAAAACCAACTTCATAAAATGAAAATTGGAAAAAAGTGGTCCTTCTTCTATTTCCGCTCTCGAGTCCTAGGGAAACACTTACTGTCTGTCATAAGTACTGAATATATGTATATATATATATATATATATATATATATATATATATATATATATATATATATATATATATATATATATATATATATATATATATATATATATATATATTTATATGTACATATATACATATATATAACATTTTTATTAAAGAAATCAACTAAGACAAGAATTGAGCCAACTCCATCAAATGAAAATTGGAAAAAAAGGTCCCATGGAAATACTACTAGTCGACTTTATACGTCTTCAAAGACGAGCTGCGAAGATCGCTCGCCCTGGCTCGCCCTCTTGATTAAGATCTGCTAGTAGAGTGCTAATTAAATCTAACGAGAGTGCTAATCCCATGTCATTAG
This sequence comes from Palaemon carinicauda, assembly GCF_036898095.1. Lineage (NCBI taxonomy): Eukaryota > Metazoa > Arthropoda > Malacostraca > Decapoda > Palaemonidae > Palaemon > Palaemon carinicauda. The sequence goes on along the minus strand of NC_090760.1, from coordinate 1,245,283 downwards.
CATCCCTACGATAATTGTATCAAAAGAACCCCCCATCTTTTCTCATCTGTTATGTTAATGAGGCTTCATTTTATCCGAATGATTTTCTTCCGACTTCCCCAAATATTCTCGGATTATTCGTGTTGGTTTTGGTGACTGAAATCCGATTGTCATAATAGTGAGCTCATTAGTGAGATGTCTTAGAAGTTATTTCTCTTCTCAACATATTTTTTTTTTTTTCGAGGACGTAAGGCGATTATGAAATGAACTTTTGAAATGACACGGACGAAAAATAACGTTTGATCTGTTTATAAATTTAAGGGAGAATAAGATTTGCCTTATTTATATAAATAACACGGACGAAAAATAACATTTGATCTGTTTATAAATTTAAGGGAAAATAAGATTTGCCTTATTTGTATAAATAACACGGACGAAAAATAACATTTGATCTGTTTATAAATTTAAGGGAAAATAAGATTTGCCTTATTTGTATAAATAACACGGACGAAAAATAACATTTGATCTGTTTATAAATTTAAGGGAAAATAAGATTTGCCTTATTTGTATAAATAACACGGACGAAAAATAACATTTGATCTGTTTATAAATTTAAGGGAAAATAAGATTTGCCTTATTTGTATAAATAACACGGACGAAAAATAACATTGGATCTTTATGAATTTAAGGGAAAATAAGATTTTCATTATTTGTATAAATAACACGGACGAAAAATAACATTTGATCTGTTTTTAAATTTAAGGGAAAATAAGATTTGCCTTATTTGTAAAAATAACACGGGCGAAAAATAACATTTGATCTGTTTATAAATTTAAGGGAAAATAAGATTTGCCTTATTTGTATAAATAACACGGACGAAAAATAACATTGGATCTTTATGAATTTAAGGGAAAATAAGATTTTCATTATTTGTATAAATAACACGGACGAAAAATAACATTTGATCTGTTTTTAAATTTAAGGGAAAATAAGATTTGCCTTATTTGTAAAAATAACACCGACGAAAAATAACATTTGATCTGTTTTTAAATTTAAGGGAAAATAAGATTTGCCTTATTTGTAAAAATAACACGGGCGAAAAATAACGTTTGATCTTTATGAATTTAAGGGAAAATAAGATTTGCCTTATTTATATAAATAACACGGGTGAAAAATAACACTTGATCTTTATGAATTTAAGGGAAAATAAGATTTGCCTTATTTATATAAATAACACTGACGAAAAATAACATTTGATCTTTATAAATTTAAGGGAAAATAAGATTTTCCTTATTTATATAAATAACACGGGTGAAAAATAACATTTTATCTTTATGAATTTAAGGGAAAATAAGATTTTCCTTATTTGTATAAATAACACGGACGAAAAATAACATTTGATCTTTATGAATTTAAGGGAAAATAAGATTTTCCTTAGTTGTATAAATAACACGGACGAAAAATAACATTGGATCTTTATGAATTTAAGGGAAAAAAAGATTTGCCTTATTTGTATAAATAACACGGACGAAAAATAACATTTGATCTTTATGAATTTAAGGGAAAATAAGATTTGCCTTATTTGTAAAAATAACACGGACGAAAAATAACATTTGATCTTTATGAATTTGAGGGAAAATAAGATTTTCCTTATTTATATAAATAACACTGGTGAAAAATAACATTTGATCTTGATGAATTTAAGGGAAAATAAGATTTTCCTTATTTGTATAAATAACACGGACGAAAAATAACATTTGTTCTTTATGAATTTAAGGGAAAATAAGATTTGCCTTATTTATATAAATAACACGGGTGAAAAATAACATTTGATCTTGATGAATTTAAGGGAAAATAAGATTTTCCTTA
>NC_090760.1:1235935-1238435 GCF_036898095.1 Palaemon carinicauda | reverse complement strand
AAACGAGTAATTCCAATAGTATCTTAAGAAACGTGATATTGAAGGAATTAAAAATATTCTGGAAATGAATTTTGTTCATACAAATTAAATTACCTTTGCAAACAAATAATTCCAATAGTATCTTAAGAAACGTGGTATTGAAGGAATTATAAATATTAGGTTCTGGAAATAAATTTTGGTTTATACAAATTTAATTAACTTTGCAAACACATAATAATTCCAATAGTTTCTTAAAAGACGTATTATTAAAGGAATTAAAATTATTAGGTTTTGAAAATAAATTTTAGAAAATAATCTCTATTTTCTCCAGAGGCACATCTGTGAACAAAGGTTTGTCATAATTAAATTAATCCCGAAGAAACCTCTCCAGATTGGCTAGCTTTTTTCATTTCAAAGATCGATTGAGTCTTCTCATTTCCTTTGATTTAGTGTGTAAATATATTAGCCCAAACAATTCTTCTTCACCCAAGGGGATAACTACTACACTGTTATTTACTCAGTGACTACTTTACTCTTGGTAAGGGTAGAAGAGAGACTTTAGCTATGGTAAGCAGCTCTTCTAGGAGGACGACACTCCAAAATCAAACCACTTCTCTAGTCTTGGGTAGTGCCATAGCCTCTGTACCATGGTCTTCCACTGTATTGGGTTAGAGTTCTCTTGCCTGAGGGTACACTCGGGCACAATATTCGATCTAATTTCTCTTTTGTTTTGTTAAATTTTTTATAGTTTATACTGGAAATATTTATTTTAATGGTGTTACTGTTCTTAAAATATTTGAATTTTCCTTGTTTCCTTTCCTCACTGGGCTATTTTCCCTATTGGGGCCCCTGGGCTTATAGCATACTGCTTTTCCAACTAGGGTTGTAGCTTGGTAAGTAATAATAATAATAATAATAATATATATATATATATATATATATATATATATATATATATATATATATATATATATATATGTATATATAATCTATATTATATATACTATATATATATATATATATTATGTATGTATGTATATATATATATATATATATATATATATATATATATATATCTATCTATATTATATATACTATATATAAATGTGTATATATATATATATCTATATTATATATACTATATATATATATATATATATATATATATGTATATATAATCTATATTATATATACTATATATATATATATATATATATATATATATATATTATGTATGTATGTATATATATATATATATATATATATATATATATATATATATATATATATATATATATATATATATCTATATTATATATACTATATATAAATGTGTATATATATATATCTATATTATATATACTATATATATATATATATATATATATATATATATATATATATATATATATATATATATATATATACACGACGTGAGTGTGTATTACATACACACAAGTGAGAGAAACTACCAACCTGACAGCAAACAGCCAAAGAGGACAGAAACACAAAAACAGTCAAACTCTCCACACAGTTGGCGAGCGAGCGAGCACCACCAGTAGGTAGATCGATATATATATTTCTTTAAAAGAGTCTCTCAGCTTTAATCGTTCGATGTAGGCCACGCATAAAAGTGACTCAACAATTTCCTTAATTTGTCGTACCTGGCGAAATCAAATTCTTGCCCCAGAATACCTTTCAAGGCGTCTCTTCTCCACCGGGGCGGTGGAGAAGATATCAGTCCACCGGCAATATCAGGTGTGCCTGCCTGGTAAATCATTTCCTCGGGTGTGACCAGATAATGATGATAATTTTGTGCTTTTAGCTTGTGCTTTCTCTTTGCATTTATGTAGGTTTGGTTTGGTTGCAATTTTGCTTGTTTGGTTATGGGGGAATTTTATGTTGCTATAAGTATTCATTTTGAATTTTGTTGTATAGTTTGATTGTGTGAATTTTTTGTTTCTATTATTCTTTTGAATTTTGTGGTATATTCAAGTCAAAAATTTAAAATATTTCATACTGTAATTCCTTTGCAATCTTTTGTGTTTCTATTAATATTTTTTTAATGTTTTTATTTTGTACATTCCAGTGAAAAACCTTAAATATTATTTTCTTGTTTTATTGTGGGTGAAGTTTGTTGCTCTTAATATTCTTTTTTAATTTTGTTGTATATTCCAGTCAAAACCTTAGATTATTTCATACTGTAATTTTTTTTGCAATCTTGCTTTATTATGAGTGAATTTTATATTGCTATGAATATTCTATTAGAATTTTGTTCTATATTCCAGTCAAAAACTATAGATATTTCATACTTTAATTTCTTTGCAGCAATCCTCCTTGTTTGATTATGGGTGATTTTTATGTTGCTATTAATATTTTTTTGAATATTTTTTTTCTTTTTTGTACATTCCAGTCAAAAACCTAGAATATTATTTTTTTGTTTTATTATGGGTGAATTTTTTTGCTATTAATACTTTTTTTTTAATTTTGTAGTATATTAGTCAAAAACTGAAAATATTTT
>NC_090760.1:1220935-1223435 GCF_036898095.1 Palaemon carinicauda | reverse complement strand
AGATATTTATTTTAATGTCACTGTTCTTAAAATATTTTATTTTTCCTTGTTCACTTTCCTCACTGGGCTATTTTCCCTGTCGGAGCCCCTGTGCTTATAGCATTCTGCTTTTCCAACTAGGGCTGTAGCCTAGTAAGTAATAATAATAATGATGATGATGATAATAATAATAATAATAATAATAATAATAATAATAATAATAATAATAATAATAATAATAATAATAATAATGATGATGATGATGATGATGATATTTATTTTGATGTTACTGTTCTTAAATATTTTATTTTTCCTTAGTTTCCTTTCCTCACCGGGCTATTTTCCCTGTAGGAGTCCCTGCGCTTATAGCATTCTGATTTCCCAGCTAGGGCTGTAGCTTAGCAAGTAATAATAATATAGGAGACATTTATTTTAATGTCACAGTTCTTAACATATTTAATTTTTCCATGTTTACATTCCTCACTGGGATATTTTCCCTGTAGGAGCCCTTGCGCTTATAGCATTCTGCTTTCCCAACTAGGGCTGTAGCTTAGCAATTAATAATGATAATAAAATTCCGTTCTAGAATCGTATAATTTTTTAGAAACAATCTACACATTTAATCGTTTCGTGCTCAATTACCTTACAGCGATATGATGTAGAACAGAGAGAGAATTATTCAGTATTTGAAAATGTCAGAATATGAAAATTGAAATATGCGACTCGCTTATAACTGGGAATTTTCAAAGGTAAGTCACTTCACCGCATTTATTAACAAATATACGATCCCAGGAGTAAGTGTGCGATCAATCTACCCTTGATTTAACTTTGAACGAAGCAAGGTCTGGTATCAATAAGGTATTCTGTGTATTGTAATACAGTTTTTTTGTAATGTTATTCATATTTCATTAGTTTTATGAATTTGTAGCGAAACTGAATATTAAAAATACCTTATGTGATATGATAATGCATAAGATTAAGCCGTGATTTAATATATAAAAATTCACTTATTCACTTTCGTTGTAATGTTATTCATAATTCATTAGTTTTATGAATGTGTAGCGGAACTCTCAATAGTGATAATGGCTTATATATGATATTGCGTAAGATTAAGCCTTGATTTAATGTATAAAAATTCACTTATTATTTAGTGCCGTGAGTAAATTTATTAATTTGGATAAATTATAATATGAGCATCATATTGTCCATATGATTGTATAATTTTTATCATATTAATCACATTGAATTGATGGAGAATGCTAATAACTTTAATCTTCTATCCTTCCGTATCCATTTAATGGTCGGTTCTCTGATGGTCATTCTCTAATACCTTTTATCAAAGGCATCTTCATCTTTTCCCCATAAGTTACTCCCAAGTCCTCCTCACTCTCAATCTCAACACATGTTCATACCATCTCAGTTGTGACATTCTTATGACTGGTTTTATTCTGATGCTCACTCTCTAATACCTTCTATCAAAGGCATCTTGATCTTCTCCCCACAAGTTACTCTCAAGCCCTCCTCACGCACATTCTCAACACATGTTCATACTATCTCAGTCGTGGGATTCTTATGACTCATTTTATTCTGATGCTCGCTCTCTAATACCTTCTATCAAAGGCATCTTGATCTTCTCCCCATAAGTTACTCCCAAGCCCTCTTCGCTCACATTCTCAACACATGTTCATACCATCTCAATCATGACATTCTTATGACTCGTTTTATTCTGATGCTCACTCTCTTAATACCTTCTATCAAAGGCATCTTGATCTTCTCCCCACAAGTTACTCTCAAGCCCTCCTCACTCACATTCTCAACACATGTTCATACCATCTCAGTCGTGGGATTCTTATGCCTCGTTTTATTCTGATGCTCACTCTCTAATACCTTCTATCAAAGGCATCTTGATCTTCTCCCCATAACTTACTCCCAAGTCCTCCTCACTCACATTCTCAACACATGTTCATGCCATCTCAGTCGTGACATTCTTATGACTCGTTTTATTTTGATGCTCTCTTAATACCTTCTATCAAAGGCATCTTGATCTTCTCCCCTTAATTTACTCCCAAGCTCTCCTCACTCACATTCTCAACACATGTTCATACCATCTCAGTCGTGGGATTCTTATGACAATTTTTATTCTGATGCTCACTCTCTAATACCTTCTATCAAACGCATCCTATTCCACTAGATCTCTTCTCTCCATATCATCCTTCACCTTATCTCCCCATCTAATTCTCTGCCTCCCTCTTGATCTTATCCCCATAACAGGTCCCTCCCAAGCCCTCCTTACTCCCATTCTCAACACATGTTCATACCATCTCAGTCGTGACATTCTTATGACTCGTTTTATTAGTAACATTATTAAATAATCTTTATAAACCCTCCAATGACATTTTTATGACTCGTTTTATTAGTAACATTATTTAATTTATCCTGATAAATCTTCCAATGTCTAGCTGTAGAGACACGTAACTCAGATATTTACCTTTTTATCATGTACGCCCAATTACGCTTCTTG
>NC_090760.1:1195935-1205935 GCF_036898095.1 Palaemon carinicauda | reverse complement strand
CAACTTTGAAGATTTCCTTATTTAGTTTTTACACTAATTTAATAATTTCACTGTCAAATAATTAAAATGGCCTATTTATTCGTTCAAATAATCATATAATCGGCCTATTTATTTCACTATTAAATATATAATGGCCTATTTCATTTCACTATTTAACTAAAATGCAGTCTATAAGTCTCTTTACATCATTTTCATGAAACTCCATTTGTTCATTTATTTCATTTATTATATTTTCAACCGACCCATCCCTATTCTTTCCCACTCATTTTTTGGCTATTTATTTCATTATCAAATAATTATATAATGGCCTATTTATTTCACTATCGGATAATTATATAATGGCCTATTTATTTCACTATCAAACAATTATATAATGGCCTATTTATTTCACTATCAAATAATTATAAAATGGCCTATTCATTTCACTATCAAATAATTATATAATGGCCTATTTATTTCACTATTAAATAATTATATAATGACCTATTTATTTCACTATCAAAATAATTATATAATGGTCTATTTATTTCACTATTTAACCTAAAATGCATCATGTATTTTCTAACTTTATCTTTATGAAACTCCATTTGTTCATTTATTATATTTTCAACCCACCCATCCCCTATTCTTTCCACCCATTTCTCCTTCTCCTCTAACTTCAGTAGAGTTTTATTTTCTTCATTTTCTTTGGGTCACGTACTTTCATAGGCTCCTAAGCCCCCCCCCCCCCCCATGACTTCTTTTAATGGCAGAATCTGGTATCAGCACAGAACCTTTTTTCCTTTTCTGAGTTCTTCTTCAGTCAACTCTTTAAGCCTAATTAAGGACTCCCCCAGTGGTGTTGCGTTTATTTATATTTTTCTGGGTTAATTATTGTCACGAGGGTTTTAATTACATACTGCAAGTACATCTGGCTTTATATATTAAAGGTTAACTATTGATCCTCATTAAATGGTTTTCTATATCACTTTCCTCCCAGCCACCACCGTTGAAAATATTACCGCTAGAGAGGTTATGGGGTCCCTTTGACCTGGCCAGACAGTATTACATTGCATCCTTTCTCTCTGGTTACTGTTCAATTTCCCTTTGCCTATACATAAACCAAATAGTCTGGGCTATTCGTTAACAGATTTTCCCTCAGTTTTCATACATCTGACCAACACTGAGATAAAACCCATTCTTCTTCACTCGAGGGGGTTAACCCACTGCACTGTTATTGTTCAATAGCCACTTTCCGCTTGGTAAGGGTAGAACTATTTAGCTGTGGTAAGCAGCTCTTCTAGGACAAGGAAACTCTAAAAATCAAAGCATTGTTCTCTAATTTGGGTAGTGCCATAGCCTCTCTACCATAGCCTTTCACTGTCTTGGGGTTAGAGTTCTCTTGCTTAAGGGTGCACTCGGGCACACTATTCTATCTAATTTCTGTTCACTTTCCTCTTGGTAAGGGTAGAAGAGAGACTTTAGCTATGGGTAAGCAGCTCTTCTAGAAGAAGGACACTCCAAAATCAAACCATTTGTTCTCTAATTTTGGGTAGTGCCATAGCCTCTGTACCATGGCCTTCCACTGTTTTGGGTTAGAGTTCTCTTGCTTGAGAGTACCCTCGGGCACCCTATTCTATCTTATTTCTCTTCCTCTTGTTTTGTTGAAGTTTTTATAGTTTATATAGGAGATATTTATTTCAATGTTACTGTTCTTAAAAATATTTTATTTTCCTTGTTTCCTTTCTTCACTGGGCTATTTTCCTTGTTGGAGCCCCTGCGCTTATAGCATCCTGCTTTTCCAACTAGGGTTGTTGCTTAGTAATTGATGATGATAATAATAATAATATAATCCCAAAGTATGAAGTAAGGATTTTGGAGGTTAGCAACTTTTATTCTACATAATATGATTCATCTGTTAATTCATTAGGAACATTTAGTTGTTGTTTATACAGACAACAATTACTCCCAATGGCATTTTTCACAGCTAGATCTCAAAATTTAAGCTGAATTTTCCTGGTACAAAAATGATATACAAAACAATATACATTTTCTACCAATCTATCTACCTGCATATCATTCTATCTAGTGAGACCTCTATAATTCGTCTCTCTTCCCCAAGAACTCAATATTAGAAAATGAGAAAGTTCATCATAGTAAGATAACCCAAAAGAAAAACTAATTATTTCTCTCTCTCATCTCTCTCCTCTCTCTCTCTCTCTCTCTCTTCCTCTCTCTCTCTCTCTCTCTCTCTCTCTCTCTCTCCTCTCTCTCCCCAGTTGCACCAGCTCAAATAATTTATCTTTTGCACTTGGGAATCTCTCTCTCTCTCTCTCTCTCTCTCTCTCCTCTCTCTCATCTCTCTCTCTCTCTCTCCTCTCTCTCTCTCCAGTTGCACCAGCTCAAATAATTTATCTTTTGCACTTGGGAATCTCTCTCTCTCTCTCTCTCTCTCTCTCCTCTCTCTCTCTCTCTCTCTCTCTCTCTCTCTCTCTCTCCAGTTGCACCAGCTCAAATAATTTATCTTTTGCACTTGGGAATCTCTCTCTCTCTCTCTCTCTCTCTTCTCTCTCTCTCATCTCTCTCTCTCTCTCTCTCTCTCTCTTTTCAAGTTGCACCGGCTCAAAGAACTTATCTTTTGCACGTAGGAATCTCTCTCTCTCTCTCTCTCTCTCTCTCTCTCTCTCTCTCTCTCCTCTCTCTCTCTCTCTCCAAGTTTCACTTTCTCAAATAATTTATCTTTTGGACGTGGGGAATATCTCTCTCTCTCTCTCTCTCTCTCTCTCTCTCCTCTCTCTCTCTCTCTCTCTCTCTCTCTCTCTCTCTCTCTCTCCAAGGTGCACTTGCTCAAATAATTTATCTTTCGCACTTGGGAATCTCTCTCTCTCTCTCTCTCTCTCTCTCTCTCTCTCTCTCTCCTCTCTCTCTCTCTCTCTCTCTCTCCTGCTCAAATAATTTATCTTTTGCACTGGGGAAAACCTGTAAACATAATATTAGGAAGCCATGAGCTTGCAATCCTTTAAATCCCCCCAAATGATTGTTTTCATGACCTTCTTCACACGAGAGACTTATTTCTCCGCGGGACGTCAGTGGTTCTTCTTCCACGTCCTGGGTACGAACCTATTAAGAAAGCTTAGCCTGTGAGGGAAAACCCTCTTGCGGAACGAAATGGGGTTTTATATCACACATCCATTATGCAGAATTTGCTGAAGAGGAGTATGTGATGTTTGTTGACGAATCGTGCTTGTTATCAAATTTTGCCCCTTTTTCCTTTCTATTTTTAATCTCTTCCCTTTTTCCTTTCTTTTCATCATTATTATTTCCCTTTTTCTTTTCTTTTCCATCTTTATTCCTCCCTTTTTCCTTTCTTTCCATCTTTATTCCCTTCCTTTTTCATCTTTTTCTTTTCTTTCCATCATTATTTCTTCCATTTGTCCTTTCTTTCCATCTTTATTCCCTTCCCTTTTTTCGTTTCTTTCCGTCTTTATTCCCTCCCTTTTTCGTTTCTTTCCATCTTTATTCCCTTCCTTTTTCATCTTTTTCTTTTCTTTCCATCATTATTTCTTCCATTTGTCCCTTTCTTTCCATCTTTATTCCCTTTCCCCTTTTTCGTTTCTTTCCGTCTTTATTTCCCTCCCTTTTTCCTTTCTTTCCATCTTTATTCCCTTCCCTTTTTCGTTTCTTTCCATCTTTATTCCCTTCCTTTTTATCTTTTTCCTTTCTTTCCATCTTTATTCCCCTTCCCCTTTTCATCTTTTTCCTTTCTTCCATCTTTATTCCTTCCTTTTTCCTTTCTTTCTTCCATCTGTATTGCCTTCCCTTTTTCCTTTCTTTCCATCTTTATTCCCTTCCCTTTTTCATCTTTTTCCTTTCTTACCATCTTTATTCCCTTCCCTTTTTCCTTTCTTTCCATCTTTATTGCCTTCCCTTTTTCCTTTCTTCCATCTGTATTGCCTTCCCTTTTTCCTTTCTTTACATCTTTATTCCCTTCCCTTTTTCCTTTTCTTTACATCTTTATTCCCTTCCCTTTTTCATCTTTTTCCTTTCTTTCCATCTTTATTGCCTTCCCATTTTCCTTTCTTTCCATCTTTATTGCCTTCACTTTTTCCTTTCTTTCCATGTTTATTTCCTTCCTTTTCTTCTTTCTTTCCATCTTTATTCCCTCCATTTTTCCTTTCTTTCCATCTTTATTTCCTTCCTTTTTTTCAACCTTTTTCCTTTCTTTCCATCTTTATTCCCTCCCTTTTTCCTTTCTTTCCATCTTTATTCCCTCCTTTTTCCTTTCTTTCCATCTTTATTCTCCTTTTTTTCATCTTTCCATCTTTATTCCCTTCCTTTTACCTTTCTTTCCATCTTTATTCTCCTTTTTTTCATCTTTCCATCTTTATTCCCTCCCTTCTTTCCCTTTCTTTCCATCTTTATTCCCCTTGTTTTTCATCTTATTCTCCATCTGAAAACGTGTGGCATTTTCCACTTTCTCTCTCTGGGCTCTTCTATCCTCTCAACGACCTGAGTTTATTAAGATAAACGTTTACTTGTGTCTCATGAAGGTAACGTTTGTGTTCATTTCTTCGTAAATTGAAAAAGTTCCAACATAAAGACAAAGTAAAGGCCTCTTTGCACCTCAGGCCGGATCAAGTATGAAGTATTTGGACGAAATCATTTTTTTTTTTTCCTGGGTAAGAGATTTCCCTCAACGGAATGAGGTGATTACGAAAGTAGTTGAACGTAGATGCTTATCTTTTAATTCCGTTAATTCCGGATAAGATTCGGTGGGCCAATGTAATATAAGTATTTATTTATTTATTTTTTTCTTTTGAAACTTTGTATATACTCAGATGGTCTGCCCAGAATCTCTCAATGGGCCAATTAAATAAGAGTCAAAAATAGTTTTTTTTTTTTTTTTTTTTTCCCACATACTCAAATGGTCTGCTCAGAATCTCCACAAACACGATATATTTCTTTTAAATTTGTGTAGCTGTGTGTTATTATTCTCTCTTCATTTAGGAATCTGTTAAGCTACCAATGTGGCATCCTTTTCCTTCCTCTGATGTTCTCTTATACCACTTGTCAATAACATAGTTAATATCTTTAATGCGAATCTCATTCATTATTATTAATATTACTTGCTAAGCTATAACTCCAGTTGATAAAGCAGTATCTTATAAGCCTTATAAGGGCTCCGACCGAAAAAATAGCCCAGTGAGGAAAGGAAATAATGAAACAGCTAGAATAGTGTGTCTGAGTGTACCCTCAAGCAAGAGACAATAGTACAGAGGCTATGGCATTGCCCAGGTCTAGAGAACAATGGTTTGATGTTGGAGTGTCATTATCACAGAGCTGCTTACCATAGCTATAGTCTTTTCTACCTTTCCCAAGTGGAAAGTAGCCACTGAACAATGAAGTGCAAGTAGTTAACCCTTTGAGTGAAGAAGAATTTTTCGGTTATGTTAGTGTTTTCAGGTGTATGGGAAAGAAGAGAATATGTAAAGTATAGGCCAGACTATTCCGTGTATATATGTGTAGACAGGAAAAATTAGCATTAACTAAAGAGGGATGCAATTTAGTACTATCTGGCCAATTAAATGACCCATTAACACACTAGCAGTATATTTAATGTGTCAAGAGCTGCCTTACATGAAAAAAATAATTGGCCTTTATTACCATTAACCATTTAAACCTTTCTCTGTTAGCAGAGCTTAATTACTCTCTCTCTCTCTCTCTCTCTCCCCTCTCTCTCTCTCTCTCTCTCTCTCTCTCTCTCTCTCTCTCTCTCTCTCTCTCTCCAGCTCAAATAATTTATCTTTTGCACGTGGGAATCTCTCCTCTCTCTCTCTCTCTCTCTCTCTCTCTCTCTCTCTCCTCTCTCTCTCTCTCTCTCCTCAAATAATTTATCTTTTGCACGTGGGAATCTATCTCTCTCTCTCTCTCTCTCTCTCTCTCTCTCTCCTCTCTCTCTCTCTCTCTCTCTCTCTCTCTCTCAAATAATTTATCTTTTGCACTGGGGAAACCTGTAAACATAATATTAGGAAGCCATGAGCTTGCAATCCTTTAAATCCCCCCAAATGATTGTTTTCATGACCTTCTTCACACGAGAGACTTATTTCTCCGCGGGACGTCAGTGTTTCTTCCACGTCCTGGGTACGAACCTATTAAAGAAAGCTTAGCCTGTGAGGGAAAACCCTCTTGCGGAACTTAATGGGTTTTATATCACACATCCATTATGCAGAATTTGCTGAAGAGAGTAAGTGATGTTTGTTGACGAATCGTCTTATCAAATCTTACCCCTTTTTCCTTTCCATTTTTAGTTCCTTCCCTTTTTCCTTTCTTTCCATTTTCATTCCCTTTCTTTTCCTTTCTTTTCATCTGTATTCCTTCCCTTTTTCCTTTCTTTCCATCTTAATTCCCTTCCTTTCTCATCATTTTACTTTCTTTCCATCTTTATTTCCTCCGTTTTCCTTTCTTTCCATCTTTATTCCCTCTCTTTTTCCTTTCTTTCCATCTGTATTCCCATCCCTTTTTCATCATTTTCCTTTCTTTCCATCTTTATGCCCTTCCCTTTTTCATCTTTTTCCTTTCTTTCCATTTTTATTCCCTTCCCTTTTCCTTTCTTTTCATCTGTATTCCCTTCCCTTTTTCCTTTCTTTCTATTTTATTCCCTTCCCTTTTTCATCTTTTTCCTTTCTTTCCATTTTTATTCCCTTCCCTTTTTCATCTTTTTCCTTTCTTTCCATTTTTATTCCCTTCCCTTTTTCCTTTCTTTTCATCTGTATTCCCTTCCCTTTTTCCTTTCTTTCCATCTTTATTCCCTTCCCTTTTTCATAATTTTCATTTCTTTCCATCTTTGTTCCCTTCCCTTTTTCATCTTTTTCCTTTCTTTCCATCTTTATTCCCTTCCCTTTTTCCTTTCTTTTCATCTGTATTCCCTCCCATTTTCCTTTATTTCCAACTTTATTCCCTTACCTTTTCCCTTTCTTTCCATCTTTATTCCCCCCCCCCATTTTCCTTTCTTTCCATTTATGGTTCCCTCCCATTTTCCTTTCTTTCCATTTATGTTCCCTCCCATTTTCCTTTCTTTCTATCTTTATTCCCTCCCTTTTTCTTTTCTTTCCATCTTCATTCCCTCCCTTTTTCCTTTTTTTCCATCTGTATTCCCCTCTTTTTCCTTTCTTCCCCCCTTGGTTCCCTCCCTTTTACCTTTTTCCTTTCTTTCCATCTTTATTCCCTTCCCTTTTTTCATCTTTTTCCTTTCTTTCCATCTTTATTCCCTTCCCTTTTTCATCTTTTTCCTTTCTTTCCATCTTTATTCCCTCCTTTTTCCTTTCTTTCCATCTTTATTCCCTCCCTTTTTCCTTAATTTCCATGTTTATTCCCTTCCCTTTTTCCTTTCTTTCCATCTTTATTCCCTTCCTTTTTTTATCTTTTTCCTTTCTTTCCATCTTTAATCCCTCCCTTTTTCACCTTTTTCCTTTCTTTCCATCTTTATTCCTTCCTTTTTCCTTTCTTTCCATCTTTATTCCCTTCCCTTTTTTATCTTTTTCCTTTCTTTCCATCTTTAATCCCTCCCTTTTTCACCTTTTTCCTTTCTTTCCATCTTTATTCCTTCCTTTTTCCTTTCTTTTCATCTTTATTCCCTCCCCTTTTACTTTCTTCTCGTTCTTGATTCTCCCTTTTTCATCTTATTCTTCATCTGAAAACGTGTGGCATTTTCCACTTTCTCTCTCTGGGCTCTTCTATTCCGCTCAACGACCTGAGTTTATTAGATAAACGTTTACTTGTGTCTCATGAAGGAAACGTTTGAGGTTCATTTCTTCGTAAATTGAAAAAGTTCCAACATAAAGACAAAGTAAAGGCCTCTTTGCACCCCAGGCCGGATCAGGTATGAAGTATTTGGAGGAAATCATTTTTTTCCTGGGTAAGAAATTTCCCTCAAAGGAATGAGGTGATTACGAAAGTGGTTGGACGTTTATGGTTATCTTTTAATTCTGGATTTTGGGGATATGATTCAGCGGGACCACTGTTCTCTGGTCTTGGACAGTGCCACAGCCTCTGTACCATAGTCTTTCACTGTCTTGCTTTAGAGTTCTCTTGTGTGAGGGTACACTCTGGCAAGCTATTCTATCTTTTTCCGTAGTTCCTTTCCTCACTGGGATATTTTCCTTGTTGAGTTCTTTAAGAGGCATATAACATCCTGGTTTTCCAACTATGGTTGTAGTTTAGCTAACAACAATAAGAACAATATTAAGCCCCATGGCTCTGTCACTGAAAGAAAGCTGGTTATATGTGCGAAATTTTTCCATAAGGAAACTGTTTAAAAATACAACCTCGAGTGATTGATATATATAACAATACGATACTTTTTAGTAGAATGAAGCTATTCATATTAAGGAAGTTGTGTGCAAAAATGGTTCATTCATGATTATATAGGAGGTATTTTTTATTGCTTTTTCTAGAAGCCAATTCCTAGATTTTTTATGGCTTGCAAATCTTCACATCAATACTGTTTACTTATATGCACATACTATTGTATTAAAATGCCTTTAATATGCAACTTTGAAGATTTCCTTAATTAGTTTTTACTCTTATTAAATAATTTCACTGTCAAATAATTAAAATGGCCTATTTATTTCACTCAAATAATTATATAATGGCCTATTTATTTCACTATTAAATATATAATGGCTTATCTATTTCACTATTTAACTAAAATGCATCATGTATTAGTCTCTAACTTCATCTTTATGAAAATCCATTTGTTCATTTATTATATTGTCAACCCACCCATCCCTATTCTTTCCACTCATTTTTCCTCCTCTCTAACTTCAGTAGAGTTTTATTTTCTTCATTTTCTCTGGGTCACGTACTTCATAGGCTCCTAAGCCCCCCCCCCCCCCATGACTTCTTTTAATGGCAGAATCTGGTATCTGCTCAGAACCTTCTTCCTTTTCTGAGTTGTTCTTCAGTCAACTCTTTAAGCCTAATTAAGACTCGCCAGTGGTAAGGCGTTTTATTATATTTTTCTGGGTTAATAATGTCACGAGGGTTTTAATTACATACTACAGGTACATCTGGCTTTATATCTTGAAGATGAACTATTGATCTCATTAAATTGTTTCTAAATCACTTTCCTCCATCCACCCGTTGAAAATATTACCGCTAGAGAGTTATGGGGTCCTTTGACTGGCCAGACAGTGTTACATTGCATCCTTCTCTAGTGTTACGGTTCACTTTCACTTTGCCTACACATAAACCAAATAGTCTGGCCTATTCTTTACAGATTTTACTCATTCCTTATACTCCTGACAACACTGAGATTATAAAACAATTCTTCTTCACACCCGAGGGGTTAACCACTGCACCTGTCATTGTTCAGTAGCCACTTTCCTCTTGGTAAGGGTAGAAGAGAGACTTTAGCTATGGTAAGAAGCTCTTCTAAGAGGAGGACACTCCAAAATCAAACCATTGTTCTCTAGTCTTGAGTAGTGCCATAGCCTCTGCACCATGGCCTTCCACTAGTTTGGGTTAGAGTTCTCTTGCTTGAGGGTACCCTCGGGCACACTATATTATCTTATTTTTCTTCCTCTTGTTTTTGTTAAAGTTTTTATAGTTTATAAAGGAAATTTTTTATGTTACTGTCCTTAGAATCTTTTATTTTTCTCGTTTCCTTTCTTCACTGGGCTATTTTCCCTGTTGGAGCCCCTTGGCTTATAGCATCCTGCTTTGCCAACTAGGGTTGTAGCATAGTAATTGATGATGATGATGATAATAATATAATCCCAAAGTATGAAGTAAGGATTCTGGAGGTTAGCAACTTTTATTCTACATAATATGGTCCATCTGTCAATTCATTTTTCTCAGCTAGATCTCAAAATTTAAGCTGAATTTTCCTGGTACAAAAATTATATAAAAAACAATATACATTTTCTACCAGTCTATTTACCTACGTATCATTCTATTTAGTAAGACCTCCATAATTCGTCTGTCTTCCTCTAGAACTGAATATTAGAAAGTGATGAAGATC
>NC_090760.1:1188468-1195435 GCF_036898095.1 Palaemon carinicauda | reverse complement strand
ATTAAAACAATTATACATTTTCTACTAAATCTATTTACCTGCATATTATTCTATCTAGTAAGTCCTCTATAATTCGTCTCTCTTCCTCTAGAACTGAATATTACAAAAATGAGAAAGAACATCAAAGTAAGATAACCCAAAATAAGACTAATTACCACACTCTCTCTCTCTCTCTCTCTCTCTCTCTCTCTCTCTCTCTCTCTCTCTCTCCTGCTCAAATAATTTATCTTTTGCACTGGGGAAACCTGTAAACATAATATTAGGAAGCCATGAGCTTGCAATCCTTTAAATCCCCCCAAATGATTGTTTTCATGACCTTCTTCACACGAGAGACTTATTTCTCCGCGGGACGTCAGTGTTTCTTCCACGTCCTGGGTACGAACCTATTAAAGAAAGCTTAGCCTGTGAGGGAAAACCCTCTTGCGGAACGAAATGGGTTTTATATCACACATCCATTATGCAGAATTTGCTGAAGAGAGTAAGTGATGTTTGTTGACGAATCGTCTTGTTATCAAATTTTGCCCCTTTTTCCTTTCCATTTTTAGTCCCTTCCCTTTTTCCTTTTTTCCCATCTTTATTGCCTTCCCTTTTTTCCTGTCTTACTATCTTTATTCCCTCCCCTTTTTCCTTCTGTCCATCTTTATTCCCTTCCATTTTTCCTTTCCATTTTATTACCTTTCATTTTTCCTTTCTATTTTTATTCCCTTCCATTTTTCCTTTCTTTCCATCTTCATTGCCTTCCATTTTTCCTTCTTTCCATCTTCATTCCCTCCGTTTTTTCTTTCTTTCCATGTTTATTCCCTTTCCTTTTTCATCTTTTTCCTTTCTTTCCATCTTTATTCCCTCCCTTTTCCTTTCTTTCCATCTTTAATCCCTCCCTTTTCCTTTCTTTCCATCTTTATTCCCTCCCTTTTCTTTAATTTCCATGTTTATTCCCTTCGCATTTTTCATCTTTTTTCCTTTCTTTCCATCTTTATTCCCTTCCATTTTCCCTTAATATCCATGTTTATTTCATTAATTTTTTCATCTTTTTCCTTTCTTTCCATTTATATTCCCTCCCTTTTACCTTTCTTTCCATCTTCATTCTCCTTTTTTTTCATCTTATTCTTAATCTGAAAAGACGTGTGGCATTTCCCACTCTCTCTCTCTCTCTCTCTCTCCTCTCTCTCTCTCTCTCTCTCTCCTTCTCTCTCTCTATCTCTCTCTCTCTCTGGGCTTGTCCTATCCCCTCAACGACCTGAGTTTATTAAGATAAACGTTTATTTGTGTCTCATGAAGGTAACGTTTGTGTTCATTTCTTCGTAAATTGAAAAAGTTCCAACATAAAGACAAAGTAAAGGCCCCCTTACACCCCAGGCCGGGATCAAGTATGAAGTATTTGGACGAAATCATTTCTTTTCCTAGGTAAGAAATTTCCCTCAAAGGAATGAGGTGATTACGAAAGTGATTGGACGTTGATGGTTAATCTTTAATTCTGGATTTTGTGGATAAGATTCAGCGGGACCACTGTTCTCTGGTCTTGGGCAGTGCCACAGCCTCTGTACCATAGTCTTCCACTGTCTTGCTTTAGAGTTCTCTAGTGTGAGGGGTACACTCTGGCACGCTATTCTATCTTTTTTCCGTATTTCCTCTCCTCACTGGGATATTTTCCTTGTTTGAGTTCTTTATGAGGCATATAACATCCTGGTTTTCCACTATGGTTGTAGTTTAGCTAACAACAACAACAATAAGCCCCATGGCTCTGTCACTGAAATAAAGATAGTTATATGTTCGAAATATTTCCATAAGGGAACGGTTTATAACACAATCTCGAGTGATTGATATTTGTAAACAATGCAATACTTTTAAGTAGAATGAATCTATTAATATTTCGGGAGGGGTGTGCTCAAATGGTTTCTTCCATGATTATGCAGGGGCATTATTTACATGCTTTCTTAGATTTAATTTTTTTAATCTTGAAAAGTTTCACGTCAATACTGTTTACATTTATGCTCATACTATTGTATTAAAATGCTTTTTGTATGCAATTTTAAAGATGTCTCTATTTGCTTTTCACTCGATTTTATTAATTTCATAAAGTAATTATATATTGGCCTATTTATGCCTTAAAATGCCTTTTATAAACAATTTTGAACATTTCTCTTTAGTTTTCATTTGGATTTAATAATTTTACTATTAGATAATTATTAATGTCACTTTGACTAAAATACATCAATGTATTTTCTAACTTCATCTTTATGAAACTCCAATTGTTCATTTTTTTATATTTTCAACCCACCCATCCCTATTCTTTCCACTGCATTTTTCCTCTTTAACTTCAGTAGAGTTTTATTTTCTTCATTTTCTCTGGGTCACGTACTTCATAGGCTCCCAAGCCCTCACCCCCCCCCCCCCCATGACTTCTTTTAATGGCAGAATCTGGTATCTGCACTGAACCTTTCTCCTTTTCTGAGTTCTTCAGTCAACTCTTTAAGCCTAATTAAGACTCCACAGTGGTAGGGCTTTTATTATATTTCTCTGGGTTAATAATGTCACGAGGGTTTTAATTACATATTGCAAGTACATCTGGCTTTATAAATTGAAGATGAACTATTTGATCTCATTAAGTTGTTTCTATACCACTTTCCTCCAGCCACCAGTTGAAATATTACCGCTAGAGAGTTATGGGGTCCTTTGACTGGCCAGACAGTATTACATTGCATCCTTGTCTCTGGTTACTGTTCACTTTCCATTTGCCTACACATAAACTAAATAGTCTGGCCTATTCTTAACAGATTTTCCTCAGTCCTCATATACCTGACACCACTGAGATTATAAAGCAATTTTTCTTCACCCAAGGGGTTAACCACTGCACTGTAATTGTTCAGTAGCTACTTTCCACTTGGTATGGGTAGACTCTCAAGCTATGGTAAGCAGCTACATCTAGGAGGAGGACACTCCCAAAATCAAACCATTGTTCTCTAATTTGGGTAGTGACATAGCCTCTGTATCATAGCCTTCCCACTGTCTTGGGTGTAGAGTTCTCTTGCTTGAGGGTACACTCTGGCACACTATTCTATCTTATTTCTGTTCACTTTCCTCTTGGTTAAGGTTAGAAGAGACCTCTTTAGCTATGGCGAACAGCTCTTCTAGGAGAAGGACATTCAAAAATCAAACCATTGTTCTCTAGTCTTGGGTAGTGCCATAGCCCTCTGCACCAATGGCCTTCCACTGTGTATGGGTTATAGTTCTCTTGCTTGAGGGTACCCTTGGGCATACTATTCTATCTTATTTCTTTTTATCTTGTTTTGTTATAGCTCTTATAGTTTATATAGGAAATATTTTATTGTTACTGTTCTTAAAATATTTTAATCTTCATCGTTTACTTTCTTCTCTGGGCTATTTCCCTGTTGGAGCCCCTGGGCTTATAGCGTCCTGCTTTTCCAACTAGGGTTGCAGCTTAGTAATTGATGATAAATATAATATAGTCACAAAGTACTAAATTATGGATTTTGAAGGTTATTAGGTATATTCTGCGTATGGTTCATCTGTTAATTCATTAGGAAAATTTAGCTGCTCTGTATACAGACAACAATTACTCCCAATGGCATTTTTCACAGCTAGATCTCAAAATTTATATTGAAATTTCCTTTTACGAAAAGGATATACACAATAATATACATTTTCTACTAATCTATCTTCTTGCATATCATTCTCTATCTAGTAGGTCACTCATAATTCGTCTCTCTTCCTGTAGAACATGAATATTTGAAAATGAGAAAGTTCATCAAAGTAAGATAACCCAAAAGAAAACTAATTACTCTCTCTCTCTCTCTCTCTCTCTATCTCTCTCTCTCTCATCTCCCTCTCCCTCTCTCTCTCTCTCTCTCTCTCTCTCTCTCTAATTTGCACCAGCTCAGATAATTTATTTTTAGCACGTGGGAATATCTCTCTCTCTCTCTCTCTCTCTCTCCTCTCTCTCTCTCTCTCTCTCTCTCTCTCTCTCTCTCTCTCTCTCTCCAAGTTGCACTTGCTCAAATTTGTTTTGCACGTGGAATCTCTCTCTCTCTCTCTCTCTCTCTCTCTCTCTCTCTTGCACCAGCTCAAATAATTTATCTTTTGCACGTGGGAATATCTATCTCTCTCTCTCTCTCTCTCCTCTCTCTCTCTCTCTCTCCTCTCTCTCTCTCTCTCTCTCTCTCTCCTGCTCAAATAATTTAGTCTTTTGCACTGGGAAACCTGTAAACATAATATTAGGAAGCCATGAGCTTGCAATCCTTTAAATCCCCCCAAATGATTGTTTTCATGACCTTCTTCACACGAGAGACTTATTTCTCCGCGGGACGTCAGTGTTTCTTCCACGTCCTGGGTACGAACCTATTAAAGAAAGCTTAGCCTGTGAGGGAAAACCCTCTTGCGGAACGAAATGGGTTTTATATCACACATCCATTATGCAGAATTTGCTGAAGAGAGTAAGTGATGTTTGTTGACGAATCGTCTAATCAAATTTTGCCCGTTTTCCTTTCCATTTTTAGTCTCATTCCCTTTTTCCTTTCTTTCCATCTTTATTCCCTTCCCTTTTTCCTTTCTTTCCATCTTTATTCCCTTCCATTTTTCCTTTCTTTCCATCTTTTATTCCCTTCCCTTTTTCATCTCTTTCCTTTCTTTCCATCTTTATTCCCTCCCTTTTTCCTTTCTTTCCATCTTTATTGCCTTCCCTTTTTCCTTAATTTCCATCTTTATTCCCTTCTTTTTCCTTAATTTCCATCTTTATTCCCTAACCTTTTCATCCTTTTCTTTTTTTTTCCTTCTTTATTCCCTTCCCTTTTTCCTTTCTTTCCATCTTTATTCCCTTCCCTTCTTCCTTTCTTTTCATCTTTATTCCCTCCCTTTTTCCTTTCTTTCCATCTTTATTCCCTTCCCTTTTTCCTTTCTTTCATCTTTTATTCCCTTCCTTTTTCCTTTCTTTCCATCTTTATTCCCTTTTTCCATCTTTATTGTCTTCCCTTTTTCCTTTCTTTCCATCTTTATTTCCTTCCTTTTCTTCTTTCTTTCCATCTGTATTCCCTCCTTTTTCCTTTCTTTCCATCTTTATTCCCTTCCTTTTTTGATCTTTTTCCTTTCTTTCCATCTTTATTCCCCTTTTTCCATCTTATTGTCTTCCCTTTTTCCTTTCTTTCCATCTTTATTTCCTTCCTTTTCTTCTTTCTTCCATCTGTATTCCCTCCTTTTTCCTTTCTTTCCATCTTTATTCCCTCCTTTTTTCCTTTCTTTCTCCATCTTTATTCCTTCCTTTTTCCTTTCTTTCCATCTTTATTGCCTTCCCTTTTTTTCTTTCTTTCCATCTTTATTTCCTTCCTTTTCTTCTTTCTTTCCATCTTTATTCCCTCTTCCTTTTTTCCTTTCTTCCATCTTTATTGCCTTCCCTTTTTTCTTTCTTTCCATCTTTATTCCCTTTTCCTTTTCATCTTTTTCCTTTATTTCCATCTTTATTCCCTTCCCTTTTTCATCTTTTTTCCTTTCTGTCCATCTTTATTCCCTCCCTTTTTCCTTTCTTTCCATTTATATTCCCTTCTCTTTTTCCTTTCTTTCCATCTTTATTCCCTTCACTTTTTCTTTTCTTTCCTTTCTTTCCATCTTTCTTCCCTCCCTTTTCCTTTCTTTCCATCTTTATTCCTCCCTTTTTCCTTAATTTCCATGTTTATTCCCTTCCCTTTTTCATCTTTTTCCTTTCTTTCCATCTTTATTCCCTTCCCTTTTTCATCTTTTCCTTTCTTTCCATCTTTATTCCCTTCCCGTTTTCCTTTTTTTCCATTTATGTTCCTTCCATTTTTCCTTTCTTTCCATCTTATTGACTTCCCTTTTTCCTTTCTTTCCATCTTTATTCCCTTCCATTTTTTCTTTCTTTCCATTTATATTCACTTCCATTTTTCCTTTTTTTCCATCTTTATTCCCCACCCTTTTTCCTTCCTTTCCATCTTGATTCTCCCTTTTTTTTCATCTTATTCTTCATCCTGAAAACGTGTGCCATTTTCCACTTTCTCTCTCTGGGCCTGTCCTATCCCCTCAACGACCTGAGTTTATTAAGATAAACGTTTATTTGTGTCTTATGAAGGTAACGTTTGTGTTCATTTCTTCGTAAATTGAAAAGTTCCAACATAAAGACAAAGAAAGGCCTCTTTGCACCCCAGGCCGGATCAAGTATGAAGTATTTGGACGAAATCATTTTTTTCCCTGGGTAAGAAATTTCCCTCAAAGGAATGTGGTGATTACGAAAGTAGATGGACGTTTATGCTTATCTTTTAATTCTGGAAATTCCGGAAATTTGGGATAAGATTTAGTGGGCCAATGTAATAAAAGTATTTATTTCTTTATTTTTTCTTTTGAAACTTTGTATATACTCAGATGGTCTGCCCAGAATCTCTCAATGGGCCAATTAAATAAGAGTCAAAATAGTGTTTTTTTTTTTTTTTTTTTTTTTTTTTTTTTTTTTTTTTTTTATACATACTCAAATTGTCTGCCCAGAATCTCCACAAACAGGAAATATTTCTTTTAAACTTGTGTAGCTATGTGTGATTATTTTCTCTTCATTTAAGAATCTGTAACCATCCAATCTGGTATCCCTTTTCCTTCCTCTGATGTATTCTTATATCACTTATCAATAACTTAGCTTAATATCTTTCATTATTACTAATATTACTTGCTAAGCTATAACTGCAGTTGATAAAACTATAAATATAAGCCTAACAAGGCCTCCGACAGTAAAAATAGCCAGCGAGGAAAGGAAATAAAGGAAACAGCTAGAATAGCGTGCCTGACTCTACCCTCAAGCAAGAGACCATGGTACAGAGGCATGGCATTGCCCAGATCTAGAGAACAATGGTTTGATGTTGGAGGTGTCATTAGCACAGAGCTGCTTATCATAGCTATAGTCTTTTTCTTCCTTTCCAAGTGGAAAGTAGCCACTGAACCACTTACAGTGCAGTAG
>NC_090760.1:1173468-1183468 GCF_036898095.1 Palaemon carinicauda | reverse complement strand
CTTTCCTCCTGTTTATTCACCTATAACCAGAACACTTATATTTCCACCCACTTCGAGTGTCTGGTACTTGACCTTTCTAAACCCTTCGTCTGGTTCCCTCCTGCTTCTGGGGGGTGATTGCGTTCCTTGCAATATCTCCTCCATAGACTTTGGCATTTTCTATAATTTTCGTTTCTGTGAGTATGTTGTCATATTTCGTGGTAGTTCTCATCATTTTTGTTTGTATGTATGTATGTGTATGTATGTATGTATATATATATATATATATATATATATATATATATATATATATATATATTTATATATATAGATATATATATATATAGATATATACAGTATATGTAGATATATATATATATATATATATATATATATATATATATATATATATATATATATATATATATATATATAGATATGTATATATATAGATATAGATATGCGTAAAAATCACAGGAAAACGTGATGCTCAGATGCAGAAGAACCACAGGGAAAATGAAAATACAGAATATACACTTGAGTCCTGACTAGTTCGTGATATATATATATATACATATAATATCTATATATATATATATATATATATACATATATATATATATATATATATATATATATATATATATATATATATATATAATTGACATGATCCAATACACTCTTTAGTTCCCCATGCACCCTTTTCATGTAGATTAAAATGATTAATTTTTATTTCTTTGAATACGCGTATCCATGGCCTTTCATAGTTTAATAATTGGCTAAAGCCAATATCCACCTTTTTATAAATGAGAAATATCTCTCTCTGTAAGCAACTTTTGCATTAAGGTCATCCAACTCGACCATCTTTCCTTCCACTATTTTATATCTTTATACTAGTCAGGAAACCACTTTCAACTGGTAAACCTGCTTTTTTCATGATTATTATATTATTTAATGACAAATTCTTAAAGAATTTCTCACCTGAGAATTTATAGATACGATCTTGATGGGACGTATAAATATTTTTTCAATTTTTTTACTTGAGGAGGGAGTGAGGAGTTCTTGGGAGGAACCTGTTAATGGAGAAATGCGAGGGGCAGGCAGAGTATTATATAGCGAGATAAGGTGAAGGATGATATGGAGAGAAGAGGTTTGATGGAAGAGGATTACTTTGATAGAAGGCATTGGAGAGGTTGCATTAGGCGATATATTAATTTCAATTGAAACAATGGCATCTTACTGCAGGAGAGGTTTGGTTGAAGAGGATACCTTTGATAAAAGGTATTGGAGAAAGCGCATGAGGCAACCGACCCCTTATTGTAGGGATAACGGCGATATATTAATTTCCAATTAAGTTAATGTTATCTTTTACCGCATTGTTATTCTCAAGAGAAAATGCAATTTAGTTATTCTACCTCGGTTTAATCTTCAGAATATTACTTTGGTCTTTAATGAAACGGTCGTCTTTGTATTCATAAGACAAACACTGATCCAAGTAGTAATTTTAACGTCGGATTAAACACGTTCTTTACAAAACCATCTTATGTCGGTTTGATTGGAGCTTGAGCATAAAGGAAAGTTATTTGCTAGGAAAGGAAAATATAGTTGGTGAATATATTAAGGAATGATAGAGGGAATGATATTATTATTATTGTTGTTGTTGTTGTTGTTGTTGCTGCTGTTATTGTTATTATTATTATTATTGTTATTATTATTATCATTATTATCATTTATTATTATTATTATTATTAACTACTAGGCTACAACCCTAGTTGGAAAAGCAGGTTATGCTATAAGGCCAGGGGCCCCAACAGGGAAAATAGCCCAGTGAGGAAAGGAAACAAGGGAAAATAAAATATTTTAAGAGCAACAACATTAAAATAAATATTTACTAAATAAACTATAAAGACATTAACATAATAAGAGGAAGATAAATGAGATAGAATAGTGTGCCTGAGTGTACCCTCAAGCAAGAGAACTCTAACCCAAGACAGTGGAAGACCATGGTACAGAGGCTATGACGCTACCCCAGACTAGCATAAAAGATGTTTAGTAAAGAATGAACAAAAACATATTTTGGAGGCAGAAATTAAGAGACGGAATATAAAAAGATATAATACATTAATGAAGGCATTATATTATTAGAGAAATAACTAATTGAAATGGAAATAAATGAGGGAAAATTAAATGACAAGAAAACTCAAAAGAACGCAACAAGAAAGATGGGTAAATTCAGCAGCCAAAAAAAGAAAAAAAAAAGAAAAGATAAATAAAAAATGAGGATAGACAAACTAACATATGAACAAATTCTATATGAGACAATTCTAAAAAGGAAAAAAATACATAAACAAATGAAACAAACCAAATATGAAAAATATTGAAGGATATATTAATAATTAGCATGATAAAAAAAAGCATTTGGTTGAACAGGTTGACATAGTCTCTCTTCATAGTTATATATGACAGATGTATTTTAACGTTTCATATTATTCGTTACTTATTTATAATTTTTCTTTATTTTCTTTTCTCACTGGGCTGTCTTCCCTGTTAGAGCTCTTGGGCTTATAGAATCTTGCTTTTTCAATTATGATTGTAATTTAGCTAATAATAATAATAATAATAATAATAATAATAATAATAATAATGATAATAATGGTGATGGTGAAGGTGATAGTAATGGTAATGATTTAGCAAATGAATAATGATAATGATAGTGATAATGATGATAATAATGATGATCATCATGATAATCATGATAAAGTTAATGATGATCATCATGATAATCATGATAAAGTTAATGATGATAATAATAATGATGATGATCAGCATGATAATCATAATCATAATAATGAAACAGATACAGATAAAGGTAATGATGATGATAATAATCATAATGAAAATAATAATAATAATAATAATAATAATAACCTCTCTATTCCGATCCATTATCCAGAGGAAGATATTCAATAAGCAGGACCAAGAAAAAGCTTCAACAATTACGTACATTACTCTATACTAAATTCTCCCACGTAATTCTCCTCATATTGCAGAGCATTTTTATATATATATTTCCTCTCTCTTCTCTTGGGAACCTAATTCAATTACGACGCAGTGGAGAGATATAAATAATTTATTATTAGTTATTCTGGGAAGTCATTGTTTTATTTAGTTTAGGAATATCTTCGAGATAAATAAAGTTTATATATATATATATATATATATATATATATATAATATATATATATATATATATATATATATATATATATATATATATATATATATATATATATATATAATATATATATATATATATATATATATGTATATATATATATATATATATATATATATATATATATATATATATAAACGTTCAAATGACTATACACAAAAACTTATTTAAACGTTCTAATGACTATACACAATAACTCATTTAAACGTTTTAATGACTATACACAAAAACTCGTTTAAACGCTCTAATGACAATACACAAAAACTTATTTAAACGTTCTAATGACTATACACAAAAACTCATTCAAACGTTCTAATGACAATACACAAAAACTCATTTAAACGTTCTAATGACTGTACACAAAAACTCATTAAAACGTTCTAATGACTATACACAAAAACACATTTACACGTTCTAATGACTATACACGAAAACTCATTTAAACATTCTAATGACTATACAACAAAACTCATTTAAACGTTCTAATGACTATACACAAAAACTCATTTAAACGTTCTAATGACTATACACAAAAACTCATTCAAACGTTCTAATGTCTATACACAAAACCTCATTTAAACGTTCTAATGTCTATACACAAAACCTCATTCAAACGTTCTAATGACTATACACAAAAACTCATTTAAACGTTCTAATGACTATACGCAAAAACTCATTAAAACGTTCTAATGACTATACACAAAAACTCATAAAACGTTCTAATGACTATACACAAAAACTCATTTAAACGTTCTAATGACTATACACAAAAACTCATTCAAACGTTCTAATGACTATACACAAAAACTCATTTAAACGTTCTAATGACTATACACAAAAACTCATTCAAACGTTCTAATGACTATACACCAAAACTCATTTAAACGTTCTAATGACTATACACAAAAACTCATTTAAACGTTCTAATGACTATACACAAAATTGATCCAACGTTTCTACCTAATGCCAGATAATTATTATGATTCTTAAATCGTCAGAAAACATAAAAAAACAAAAGATAAACAAGAAATTATTTAACCTGAGGATAACATTCAATGTTGTTATTGGCATTCCAGTAATATTTCTCTCTCTCTCTCTCTCTCTCTCTCTCTCTCTCTCTCTCTCTCTCTCTCTCTCTCTCTCTCTCTCTCTCTCTCTCAAAGAGGAGTAGAAACGTGTTCAATAGCCAACGCCAGGAGAGGGAAAATTGTGGAAGAAAATACTTGATTATATATCCACGTGTTGGTCTACTACTGTGGGTCATAAGGTTTGAGTGTGAAGAGAAAAATAGAAGGTGAAACGATATGAATAACTAGTACTTTTATTTGTTGATAATGGAAGGGACTCTTGCAGCTAATGGGCCGATGGCATAATATCATAAGATATTATTATTATTATTATTATTATTATTATTATTATTATTATTATTATTATTATTATTATTAGCTAAGCCCTAACCCTATACTCAATTTTTTTTAGAGTTTATCTACAAAATATGTTTTAATGTTAGTTTTTTTTAAATATTTCATTTTAATTGTTCATTACTTCATATATCGTTTATCTATTTCCTTATTTCCTTACCTCAATGGGCTATTTTTCCCTGTTGCCGCCCTTGGGCTTATAGCTTCTTGCTTTTCCAACTATAGTCAATTTTTTTTAGTGAGGCAGATTTGCACTGACTCGCAGCGGTGCCCTTTTAGCTCGGTAAAGTTTCCCGATCGCTGATTGGTTGGAGTCATCTTTTCCAACCAATCAGCGATCAGGAAACTTTTCCGAGCTAAAAGGGCACCCCTGCGACTCGATGCAAATCTGCCTCACTAAAAAGAATTGACTATAGTTGGAAAAGCAAGAAGCTATGAGCCCAAGGGCTCCAACAGGGAAAAATAGCCCAGTGAGGAAAGGAATTAAGGAAATAAATAAACGATATAAGAAGTAATAAACAATTAAAATAAAATATTTTAAAAACACTAACAACATTAAAACATATTTCGTAGATAAACTATAAAAAGACTTATGTCAGCCTGTTGCTGCAAGTTTGAACTTTTGAAGTTCTACTGATTCAACTACCCGATTAGGAAGATCATTCCACAACTTGGTCACAGCTGGAATAAAACTTCTAGAATACTGTTCAGTATTGAGACCCATGATGAAGAAGATCTGTTTATCCAATAAGTATAATTCTCTCCAAACAATAATTTACTTATGTTTATGTAAAACCTAAAGATAATTGTATGCCAAAGATATTAACAGTCCATAATATATGGTTTAGATATACGATAATATTCTCTCTCTCTCTCTCTCTCTCTCTCTCTCTCTCTCTCTCTCTCTCTCTCTCTCTCTCTCTCTCTCTCTCTCTCTTTCTCTATCTCTCTTTCTATCTCTCTTTCTCTATCTCTCTTTCTATCTCTCTTTCTCTATCTCTCTTTCTATCTCTCTTTCTCTATCTCTCTCTTTCTATCTTTCTCTCTCTTTCTCTATCTCTCTCTGTCTTTCTCTATCTCTTTTTCTCTCTCTCTCTCTTTCTCTATCTCTTTTTCTCTCTCTGTCTTTCTCTTTCTCTCTCTCTGTCTTTCTCTTTCTCTCTCTCTCTCTCTCTCTCTCTCTCTGTCTTTCTCTTTCTCTCTCTCTCTTTCTCTCTCTCTCTCTCTCTCTCTCTCTCTCTCTCTCTCTCTCTCTCTCTCTCTCTCTCTCTCATACCGAAACAAACAGATGCATTAAATGGGTCTTTCACACATGGACGTTCATACTCATGATACCAATTAAGTTCAGGATGAATTTGACAGCTGGCTTTGATCTCCTTCGGTCTTGAAGGATATCTGAATATGAAATTGTTGTAGGATTCCAGTCTTAAGCTTCAGTGCAGGAATCTGAAGCTGGAATTATTAGAAATTGAACGCAGGTTGAGTAAATTTTGTAGTCAATATGGTGGTGTTTTGAAGGGCGACCTTCAGATGCTGTGGCCAATGAGGACTGGCCTTATCTATAAGACCCCGTTAACCCCCCCCCCCCGGCCCGGGCCACTGGTCCAAGCAATCGACGCAAGCACCTTATCTATAGAGCAGTGTTTCTTAAAGTGCGGTCCAAGGACCCCCAGGGCTCCACGGACCCCTAAGTGGTCCGCAGGATAATTTAGGCCTCGGTATCTGATAAATGTTATGCCAAAATGTGGCTCAAAGGTATCCATTACCAAAGTCCCGCCCCACTTAACCCTCAGGATAGTCAGGTCACTTTTGGATTTAAACACCCTTTCTCTCTCTCTCTCTCTCTCTCTCTCTCTCTCTCTCTCTCTCTCTCTCTCTCTCTCTCTCTCGGACGGAACTATCGGACTCTTAGGGAATGAAGCTGAGAAGGAATGAAGAAATGCAGGATTGATATGAGGTAAGACTCATAGATTTAAAAAAATTAAAATTTAATTAAATTGATAGTCACCGAATAAAGGAGGCTTCACCTTTTTCAATTATTATTATTATTATTATTATTATTATTATTATTATTATTATTATTACTTGCTAAGCTACAACCCCAGTTGGAAAAGCCGGATGCTATAAGCCCAGGGAACCCAACAGAGAAAATAGCCTAGTGAGGAATGGAAACAAGGAAAACTAAAATATTTTAAGAAGAGTAACAACATTGAAACAAATAAATAAGAACTAGAGCAAATGCAAACTGTAACGTGCCTGAATGGTAAACGCCAGAACTGGGGTTCAAGTCCCGCTCAGACTCGTTAGTTTCTTTGGTCGCTGCAACCTCACCATCCTAAGGATGGGTGGTTTGGGGGAGCCTATATATCTATCTGTTGAGTCATCAGCAGCCATTGCCTGGCCTTCCTTAGCCCTAGCTTATTTGGAGAGGGGGCTTGGACACTGTTCATATATATATATGGTCAGTCTCGAGGGCCTTTTCCTCCTCGATAGGGCAATGTCACTGTCCCTTTCCCCTGCCATTCATGAGTGACCTTTAAACCTTTAATGGTTTTCATGTCATTAGAAAAGTATCGGTTTACAAGTCCTCATCAATCACTCCGAAGACTTTTAAAACTCCTGAGGAGTTTTATCCTAAAGGAGAGCTATCTTCCCGAAACAGACAGATCCTAAAAAAAAAATCCTGCATCCTCCTTTGCTCTCCTCTGATTCACATAGGGAAACAAAGAGTCTAAACAGTTGGTGGTGGAGGATGAGGACTTGGCAAATATCGGCTGTGGGAGTATATTGATCCTCGCTTTGAGAAAGTAAACATACTGGGGCGTGCTCAGTCGTTTCATAACACCCCTTCTCCGACTACTGTGAAGTGGAAATGGAACGGGGAAATCGTATGGACAGACCCCTTGCTAAAGGGTTGGTTCCTCCTTCATTACCTTTTGATGTCTTGTGTTGGTTCCCTCTGCCTAGGAGATGGAATTTATTTATTGGATGATGCTTATCGAGTTCGGTGTGATTTTTTTTGGTTCTTATTTTTGCAGTTTTGGTATGTTGTTGGATTCTTGGACTTGTATGAAAGGCAGTAGGGGATTATTGATGTTGAAGATATACAATACAGGGACCATTTTTAATATTAAATGCATGTTTTTGATGCCATACTTTATGATATGATTTAAAGTACTATATATCCCCAGTAGTATTCATCATATGAAAT
This sequence comes from Palaemon carinicauda, assembly GCF_036898095.1. Taxonomy (NCBI): domain Eukaryota; kingdom Metazoa; phylum Arthropoda; class Malacostraca; order Decapoda; family Palaemonidae; genus Palaemon; species Palaemon carinicauda. The sequence goes on along the minus strand of NC_090760.1, from coordinate 1,175,622 downwards.
TTTCTGTTGTGGAATTTAAATACATTTTGAGATCATTTTCAATATTATTATTATTATTATTATTATTATTATTATTATTATTATTATTACTTGCTATGCTACAACCCTAGTTGGAAAAGCAGGATGCTAGAAGCCCAGGGGCTCCAACAGGGAAAATTGCCGAGTGAGGAAAGAAAAAAGGAAAATAAAATAATTTAAGAACAGTAGCAACTTTATAATATGATTTAAAGTACTATATATCCCCGGTAGAATTCATCATTTGAAATTTTCTGTTTTGCGAATTAAATATATTTTGAGATTGTCATTAAAACCGTAGTTGGAAAAGCAGGATGCTAGAAGCCCAGGGGTCCAACAGGAAAATTGCCGAGTGAGGAAAGGAAAAAAGGAAAATAAAATAATTTAAGAACAGTAACAACTTTATAATATGATTAAAGGTACTATTTTTCCTTGGTAGAATTCATCATTTGAAATTTTCTGTTTTGGAATTTAAATATATTTTGAGATTATGACATTAAAAAATCTTAGATATGTAATTTCTACGAAATATAATTTATCCTTATAGACTATTTGAATATATTTACAATTGTATCCCTCATCATCATCTTCATCTCCTCCTACGGATATTGACGCAAAGGGCTTCGGTTAGGTTATGCCAGTCGTCTCTATCCTGAGCTTTTAATTCAATACTTCTCCATTCATCATCTCTTACTTCACGTTTCATAGTCCTCATCCTTGTAGGCCTGGGTCTTCCAACTCTTCTAGTGTCTTGTGGAGCCCAGCTGAACGTTTGGTGAACTAATCTCTCTTGGGGAGTGCGAAGAGCATGCCCAAACAATCTCCATCTACCCTTCATTATGATCTCATCCATATATGGCACTCGAGTAATCTCTAATAGTTTCTTTTCTAATCCTGTCCTGTCATTTCAATCACATTGTAAAATAGAGGATGCAAGAAAAATCAAGGGATAGAAAATAAGAAAAACGAAATTTCAACTTGTTAAAGAAGGTCTTTTGACCATTGAAGGTTGAGATGTGATGCCCACAAGCCTAACCTATATCTTGAAATCAAAATGTAAGAACAAATAATAACTTATACCTTATGGTGAGCAAATATCATGCTAAATTTAAGTGAGAATAGAATTCATTTCTATATTAGAACAGATTAAGCTTCAATCAAAAAAAAAAATTAGTTAATTAAACTAAGTAAATAATGTTCAATTGATACGTAATGGATGTCATTTGTTAGTGATGCTGGAAAAGGAGGAGGGAAATAAACTAGAATAAAGAATGAGGTACTTAATAATTGCATGGAAATGAGAAGGGGAGAGGGAAAATAAACTTCAAATCCTCATTGGGCAAGATAACTATTTATGATCACAGAGGAGAAAGACCTTATACAAGAATTGTAATAAGGTCATCTATCATATATCAGGATTTGTCTTGGTAAAGAGATATGAAATATTTAAAAAAGAGAAAAGATAAAGCGTGTGAAAAGCTATACAGAAATTTACTTAAGGTTTTGTTTAGGTTGTACAGCAAATGTTTCATACACATAAGTACAATGTACTACTATTACATTTTATATCTCTTGTTCTCTGACATACTGATAATAGAAAAACTTGTTAAGCTTTCCATTGCATGTATTATTCACTTTGAATTTGTGACATTGTTACTCTCAATTGTTTGTACATAAGCTAATTAGTACATTGTAATGCTATTACTTTATATCTCTTGCTCTCTAACATGCTGATAATAGAACAATTTGTTTAAGCCTGCCATAGCATGTTTTAGTTTATTTGAATTTTTATGACATTGTTGCTCTCAACTGTTTGTACATAAGCTCATTAGTAAATTATAATGCTATTACTTTATATCTCTTACTCTCTAACATACTGATAATAGAACAACTTGTTTAAGCTTGCCATTGCATGTATTATTCACATTGAATTTGGGACATTGTTGCACCCAACTGCTTATACATGAGCTCGTTACCTGTTAAACTTCACTTGCATTCACCTCATATATTATAGGGTCTCATTACTCTTCACCACCCTGTTCCAATTACTCAGTTTTCCACATGTTAGACCTCAAACCTCAAAGTCCAATCCTCAGGCACCTCTCCCCAATCCATCTATGCATAAAATACATCATTATT
>NC_090760.1:1158468-1165968 GCF_036898095.1 Palaemon carinicauda | reverse complement strand
GATCACCAACATTGTCTATCTAGTATCCTGTGTTGATCATCATCATTGTCTCTTCAGTATCCTGTGTTGATCATCATCATAATCTATACAGTATCCTGTGTTGATCATCATCATTGTCTATCCAGTATCCTGTGTTGATCATCATCATTGTCTATCCAGTCTCCTGTGTTGATCATCATCATAACCTATCCAGTATCCCGTGTTGATCATCATCATAATCTATCCAGTATCCCGTGTTGATCATCATCATAATCTATCCAGTATCCTGTGTTGATCAGCAACATTGTCTACATAGTATCCTGAGTTGATCATCATCATTGTCTATCTAGTATTCTGTGTTGATCATCATCATAACCTATACTGTATCCTGTGTTGATCATCATCATTGTCCAGTATTCTGTGTTCATTATCATCATAATCTATACAGTATCCTGTGTTGATCACGAACATTGTCTATCTAGTATCCTGTTGAGCATCATCATTGTCTATCCAGTATCCTGTGTTGATCATCATCATAATCTATCTAGTATCCTGTGTTGATCACAAACATTGTCTACATAGTATCCTATGTTGATCATCATCATAATCTATACAGTATGTTGTGTTGATCACCAACATTGTCTATCTAGTATCCTGTGTTAATCATCATCATAATCTATCCAGTATCCTGTGTTGATCACCAACATTGTCTATCCAGTATCCTTTGTTGATCATCATCATAGTCTATACAGCATCCTGTGTTGATCACGAACATTGTCTACATAGTATCCTGTGTTGATCCTCATCATAATCTATACAGTATCCTGTGTTGATCATCATCATAATCTATGCAGTATCCTGTGTTGATCATAATAATCTATACAGTATCTTGTGTTGATCATCATCATTGTCTATCTAGTATCCTATGTTGATCATCATCATTGTCTATCTAGTATCCTGTTTTGATCATCATCATTGCCTATCTAGTATCCTGTGTTGATCATCATCATAATCTATATAGTATCCTGTGTTGATCACCAACATTTTCTATCCAGTATCCTTTGTTGATCATCATCATAATCTATACAGTGTCCTGTGTTGATCACCAACATTGTCTATCTAGTATCCTGTATTGTTCATCAACATTCTCCAGTATTCTGTGTTGAACATTATCATTATCTGCCCAATACCAAATAGACAGAGACTGATGCTACAGCCACTAAAGTTAAAAACATATGCAGGAGAATAACAAACTCAAAAAGCAAACTAAAATCCCATATGTTAATTTACCCTTGTTAATTTGTTTTTAATGGAGTGATATATAGAATTCACAAGCTTAAGTCTCACTGAAGCGTAACAAATTATGAAGCAGATGACTTGCTTCTGAATCCAGTTGAAGATAATTAGCATGATGATTCCATTATTAATCCTCTTAGTAATTATTTAAACTATGAAAGCCAATTATACGAAATTACCTGAAGTTGCTTAGCGTTATCCGTTATCGCTGGAGCATCCATGACGCCTCCAGACACGGGCTCTTGCACGTATTAAAAAGTAATTTTAGGGATGGAAATTGATGGTGAGGATTGAGTAATGTATTCCTGGGCGAAACATCACTTGCAGGGGGTTATCAGGAAGCCGGCGAGTGTCAGAATCACTTGATATCAGTTATTATTATTATTTATTATTGTTATTATTATTATTATTATTATTATTATTATTATTATTATTATTTTTAGAATGATTTTTAGAATTATTATTATTATTATTATTATTATTTTTAGAATTATTATTGTTTTCAGAATTATAATTATTATTATTATTATTATTATTATTATTATTATTATTATTAGAATTATTATTACTATTATTACTATTATTTTTAGAATTATTATTATTGTTATTATTATTATCATCATCATCATCATCATCATTATTTGCTAAGCTATAACCCTTGTTGGAAAAGCAAGATTGCTATAAGCCCAGGGGCTCCAACAAGGAAAATAACCCAGTGAGGAAAAGAAACTAGGAAAAATCAAATATTTCAAGTACAGTAACATTAAAATATAGATATAAACTATAAAAACTTTAACAAAACAAGAGGAAGAAAAATAAGATAGAATAGATTCCCCGAGTGTACCCTCAAGCAAGAGAACTTTAACCCATGACAGTGGAAGACCATGGTACAGAGGCTATGGCACTACCCAAGACTAGAGAACAATGGTTTGATTTTGGAATGTCCTTCTCCTAGAAGGGCTGCTTACCATAGCTAAAGTCTCTCTTCTACACTGGTTTGATTCTGGAGTGTCCTCCTAGAAGAGCTGCTTACCATAACTAAAGTCTCTCTTCTACACTGGTTTGATTCTGGAGTGTCCTCCTAGAAGAGCTGCTTACCATAGCTAGAGAGTCTCTTCTACACTGGTTTGATTCTGGAGTGTCCTCATAGAAGAGCTGCTTACCATAGCTAGAGAGTCTCTTCTACACTGGTTTGATTCTGGAGTGTCCTCCTAGAAGAGCTGCTTACCATAGCTAAAGTCTCTCTTCAACACTGGTTTGATTCTGGAGTGTCCTCCTAGAAGAGCTGCTTACCATAACTAAAGTCTCTCTTCTCCACTGGTTTGATTCTGAAGTGTCCCTCCTAGAAGAGCTGCTTACCATAGCTAGAGAGTCTCTTCTACACTGGTTTGATTCTGGAGTGTCCGTCTCCTAGAAGAGTTGCTTACCGTAGCTAAAGTCTCTTCTACACTGGTTTGATTCTGGAGTGTCTTCCTAGGAATTATCAGGAATCAGGATAAAACCTTTCGATAGATGACGTATTCGTTGCGCGTGCGAACAAATACATATGATTTGTTGGCTGTATTTTAATCACTGTAACCTTTTTATGATATGAACTCCAGGATAAGGATTAGTATTAGTCTTAAGAGCTCTCAGTAAAGTCTCCGGATAAGTTTCTTTCATAACAAAAAGACAAGTTTTTATCAGTCTTTCGTCACTCAGTCTTTTCATTTGATGATTGACATTATTGAAAGGAAAGAAATATTGATTGTGAAAGCGATAGGAATTATGATGGGATGAATTAATGATTTATGAAGTATATTTTGTTTTAGTATGAAGAGTATATAAACTTAAAATCTATGATTTTATTCTGGCTAAGATATTAAAGATTATAAAATATTTGTAGCTAAATAAAAAAAAGGACATTTTTTAATATTTCCTTTTATGGTAAATAAAAAAAATCTTTAGAAGCCAATAAAAATAATAATAAAAAATGAAATATAAAATTACAAGAAGCATCTCAGAAGTGAACAGGTGTGTGTTTTTATTTTTTTTTTTTTTTTTTTTTTTTTTTGAGCGAGCTGTAATATCTGTCAGTTTCTAGATTCATTCGTTTGAAGCTAAACACGGCTCAGCTCTTTATCAATTTACCATTCAGCATTTTACTATTTTTCTCGTTAAATTTCTCGTTTTAACTTTCTTTGTTTGTTTTTTTTATTTTTTTTTTATTTTTTTTTTTTTTTTTTTTTTTTTTGTGGAGAAGGGTTGGGGGGGACTACACAAGGAACTGTTATCGATAAGATCTTTATTTACATAAGGAATTAGCATAAAAGTCTTCCTCTCTCTCTCTCTCTCTCTCTCTCTCTCTCTCTCTCTCTCTCTCTCTCTCTCTCTCTCTCTCTCTCGCTCGCTTAGATGGGCCTACTAATAATCATAGATCGAAGGTCCTTCATTATTTCATCACCTCTTATATCGTTTATATATTTCATTATTTCCTTTCCTCACTGGACTATTTATCCCTACTGGAGCCCTTGGGCTTTTAGCATCTTGCTTTTCCAACTAAGGTTTTAGCTTAGGTAGTAATAATAATGATAATAATACGACCAGATTTTAATATTCATTCAACTAAGACGTCGGATTATATTAACTTTTTCTTTGACAGAATATCAAAGAGTTCTCCTTGAATGAAAATCTAATTATATTTCAATTGTCTCGGGGGTTTATGTGCTATTAAATCCTCTACAAAGACCTTTTGTACTAGAGATAAGAGATAGGTTCCATTCTAGCCATTTGCTAACAGGATTCTTGCTTAACAACACATCTATTCTTGTATGAGAAGAATTTTTCCATTGTTTGTTTAATGAGAAGCTTTTTATGAGATCCTTGTACTTATTATTTTTCAACTTATACTATTTTTTTGCAGTACGAGGTACCGATATATTAGTTTTATTTTTTTTTTTTTTTATATAGATGGCAGGTGGCTAACTCATTTTGTGATACAAAAGACAGTTATTTGATACTTATATTATACTAAAGACTTATATGATTCATTCTCAATAATAAAAGTCCGATAGATGACTTTTTATTATTATTATTATTATTATTACTTACTAAGCTACAACCCTAGTTGGAAAAGCAGTATACTATAAGCTCAGGGGCGCCAAAAGGGAAAATAGCTCAGTGCGGAAAGGAAAAAAGGAAAATATAATAATATTCTAAGAAGAGTAACAACAATAAATGTCTCATATAAACTATAAAAACTTTAACAAAACAAGAGGAAGAGAAATAAGATAGGAGAGCGTGCTCGAGTGTACCCTCAAGCAAGAGAACTCTAACCCAAGACAGTGAAAGGCCATGGTACAGAGGCTATGGCACTACCCAAGACTAGAGAACAGTGGTTTGATTTTGGAGTGTCCTTCTCCTAGAAGAGCTGCTTACCATAGCTAAAGAGTCTCTTCTACCCTTACCAAGAAGAAAGTGGCACTGAACAATTACAGTGCAGTAACCCCTTGGGTGATGAAGAATTGTTTGGTATTCTGTGTTGTCAGGTGTATGAGGATAGAGGAGAATATGTAAAGAATATGCCAGACTATTCAGTGTGTATGTAGGCAAAGGGAAAATGAACCGTAACCAGAGAGGATGATCCAATGTAGTACTGTCTGGCCAGTCAAAAGACCCCATAACTGACAGTTAATTATTTTACTATACAAAGGCCCGACAATTGACTCATTTTGAAACCCAAGGACTTACAGATCACTTTATTGCAATAAAATAGAACATACAGGTGATCATTTTGAAATAAAAATGATTGCCAGTTTTATTTTGACAATACAGTAGACTGCAACTTTTCTTTTGAAAGTACAACAGACTGCCAGTTTTCTTTGGACAGTACAATAGACTGCCAGTTTTATTTTGACAGGACAATAGACTGCCAGTTTTCTTTTGACAATACAATAGACTGCCAGTTTTCTTTGGATAGTACAATAGACTACCAGTTTTATTTTGACAGTACAATAGACTGCCAGTTTTATTTTGACAGTACAATAGACTGCCAGTTTTATTTTGACAGTACAATAGACTGCCAGTTTTCTTTTGGCAATACAATAGACTGCCAGTTTTCCTTGACAATAGGAGGCACCGTGACTCCAATTCAGCCGTTTGACAGTACAATAGACTGTCAGTTTTCTTATGACAGTACAATAGACTGCCTGTTTTATTTTGACAGTACAATAGACTGCCAGTTTTCTTTTGACAATACAATAGACTGCCAGTTTTCTTTTGACAATAGGAAGCACTGAGACTCAAATTCAGCCATTTGACAGTACAATAGACTGCCAGTTTTCTTATGACAGTACAATAGACTGACAGTTTTATTTTGACTGTACAATAGACTGCCAGTTTTCTTTTGACAATACAATAGACTGCCAGTTTTCTTTTGGACAGTACAATAGACTGCCAGTTTTCTTTGGACAGTACAATAGACTGCCAGTTTTCTTTTGACAGTACAATAGACTGCCAGTCTTCTTTTGACAGTACAATAGACTGCCAATTTTCTTTTGACAGTATAATAGACTTCCAGTTTTCTTTTGACAATGCGAGGCACCGAGACTCCAATTCAGCAATTTGACAGTACAATAGACTGCCAGTTTTCTTTTGACAATACAATAGAGACTGCCAGTTTTCTTTGGACAGTACAATAGACTGCCAGTTTTCTTTGGATAGTGCAATAGACTGCCAGTCTTCTTTGGACAGTACAATAGACTTCCAGTTTTCATTTGACAATACGAGGCACCGAGACTCCAATTCAGCCATTCCCCCCCCCTCCCATAGCGTTTCTAGGAAGGAGCAGCCGAAGCTTTTCACAGGCTAATTAGTCTGTCAGTTCCACTCCTACGACAGACAGAAATGGGGAGCATCTTATCCATAATCCCTTCAACGTTTGATGCACTTTACAGGCCGCCTTTGATCCAAGGAGGATTATTTTGCCATTAATTTACAGGTTTTCCTTCAACTGTATACTGGTTTATATATCATATTCCATATACACATATAATTCTCCCATATCATTTCAATGTTTTTCTTAAATACAGGTTTACTTAACCACTTTACACTCCTTTTAGTTTTTATTATTATTATTATTAATATTATTATTATTATTATTTATTATTATTATTATTATTGTTATTATTATTATTATTATTATTATTATTACTAGCTAAGCTACAACCCTAGCTGGAATAACAGGATGCTATAAGCCCAAGGGCTCTAAGAGGGAAAAATAGCCCTGTGAGGAAAGGAAAATGAGAAAATAAATAAACGATATAAGTTGTAATGAACAATTTAAATGAAATATTTTAAAAACATTAACAATATTAAAGCAGATATTCCATATATAAAATATAAAAAGACTTACAGTATGTGAGCCTGTTCAACATAAAAACATTTTTGCAAGTTCGAACTATTGAAGTTCCAATGATTCAACTACCCGATTAGGAAGATCATTCCACAACTTGGTCACAGCTGGAATAAAACTTCTAGAGTACTGTGTAGTATATTCCCATATAATTTAAATGTTTTTCCTAATTAAATTGCAGGATAAAAAGGCATCCATTTTAACTGGAAGGATATTAAAGACGTCATCTTTAATGAAATATCATCCTAGTAATTTGGAAGCCTCATCTTTATAATCCTGTAGAAGCTGAATGAATTTTAATATTTTGTAGCGTGGGAAATCCCTGGAAATTATATGAATCATATTACCTATTTAATAGATACCAATATATATTTTTTAATAGTTCGTGATATCTAACATCATTCATCAAATTAATTAATCTATCAGTGGCTGTAAAACATTTCGAAAAGCGACTGACATCATTAATTTATTTTTCATTATACATAACTGTTAGAGCTCAATTATTCATTACTCTGATAATGTATAAAAGTAATGTTAGCTGTAAATAGCATATCAAACAAATATTCCAGGATTGATATATAATTATTTCATATAGATTTGTGATAATTGTTGTTTTATTTAGTGTGTAAAGAATTCAAGAAGGGAAACCAGAGAGTTTTAATTTTATTGGTTTGAGGTATTGGTCTCCTTACAGTATTTATGACAGGGGAACACTTTCATTATTCATTATTCAATTGATTTTGATTTTTTTATTTGTTTTATTCGTGTTATTTTCTTTCTTATCGTTATCATTATTATCATCATTTTATTACCATCGAGATTAATATCTTCAT
>NC_090760.1:1145968-1148468 GCF_036898095.1 Palaemon carinicauda | reverse complement strand
ATCCGGAAACTTTTCCGAGCTAAAAGGGCACCGCCGCGAGTCGGTGCAAATATGCATCGCTAAAAAAAAATTGACTATAGTTAAAGGGCCTTCATTAAAATCGTAAATTTTGGGGGGTTTATTTTCTGGAGCATTTAAAGGTTTAAAGGCAGCTCATGAATAGCAGAGGCAATGTACAGTGACATTGCCCTATCAAGCAGGACAATGCCCTAGAAACTGACCATACTACGTATGATCAGCGATCAAGTCCCTTCTCCACCCAAGCTAGGACCAAGGAAGGCCATGAAATGGCTGCTGATGACTCAGCAAATAGACCTATTTGCTCCCCCAAACCCCCCAACCTTAGCTCACAAGGATGGTAAGGTTGCAGACATTAATGGGACTAGCGAGTCTGAGCGGGACTCGAACCCCCGACTGGCAAACACCAGGCGGAGACGTAACCAATCAGGCCACAACAACCCTATAGTCCATTTCTTTTAGCAATGCATATTTGCACCGACTCGCAGCGATGCCCTTTTAGCTCGGAAAAGTTTCCTGATAGCTGATTGGTTAGAATGATCTTGTCCAACCAATCAGCGATCAGGAAACTTTTCCGAGCTAAAAGGGCACCGCCGCGAGTCGGTACAAATATGCATCGCTAAAAGAAATGGACTGTAGTTGAAGGGCCTTCATTAAAATCGTAAATTTGGGGGGGGGTTTATTTTCTGGAGAATTTGAGGGTTTAAAGGCAGCTCATGAATGCAGAGGCAAGGGACAGTGACATTGCCCTATCAAGCAGGACAATGCCCTAGAAACTGACCTATCTACACATGACCAGCGCAAATCGATCAGCTTGAATCTGTACTTCGTAAAGCGAGTTTACTTGCGATCGAAAACTGGTCAGGCCTGATGTTTGCCAAAGGTCGAGTTCTCTCCCGAGATTAAAATCTTTTTGTTGAAGATACTAATGAGAAACTCATTAAAAGTCAGTTAAGAAGGTTAGGGGATTAGATATACCTTTAAGTTCATGCTGAACGCATTATGGAGCTAAAGGTAGGTATTGTGGTTTTATCTTATTTTAAGATGCTGTGTCTGGGGCGTTCGTAAGCAATAATTATTATTATTATTATTATTATTATTATTATTATTATTGTTGTTGTTGTTGTTATTAATGTTATTTATTATTTTTATTATTATTATTATTATTGTTAGTTATTATTGTTATTGTTATTGTTAGCGTTATTATTATTATTATTATTGTTGTTGTTGTTGTTGTTGTTATTGTTGTTGTTGTTATTACTACTAGCTAAGCTACAACCCTAGTTGGAGAAGCATGATGCTATAAGCCCAAGGGCTCCAACAGGGAAAAATAGCCCAGCGAGGAAAGGAAATAAGGAAATAAATAACTCTATGAGAAGTTATAAATAAGTAAAATACAATATTCTAAGGACATTAACAACACTAAAAGAGTTTTTTTATATAAACTATAAAATAGAAATTTTTGAATAGGACTGAGTTTTCCCCAGAGAACGTGAACTGCAATAATATACAGCTGTTAAACAACCGTGAAAACAATTCAAACTTTCCACTTTATTCATGAGCAACCTTGTCCTACTGTGGAAAATTTATCTTTATTACCAGACAAAACAAATGTTATAACTTTGGTTCAAATGGCTTGCCATTCGAATTTGAAATGTTGGTGTTAGATAAATTAATCTTGATCTCAGAAAACCACTTCCTAGAATTTTTATTCCCGTTTATATATTGATTAAAATCAGGGATATCCAATTTCCAGTAGTGATAAAAAACACTTCCATCTGGAATTTATCGTAGGCACTCCATAGATGAATATTGAAGAGAGAAAAAACTTTTACATGGATTTCCTGGACTTGTTTAATGGGTGCCAGAAATAATCCTCTCTCTCTCTCTCTCTCTCTCCTCTCTCTCTCTCTCTCTCTCTCCTCTCTCTCTCTCTCTCTCTCTCCTCTCTCTCTCTCTCTCTCTCTCTCTCTATATATATATATATATATATATATATATATATATATATATATATATTTATATTGTTTATGTGTGTATCATCTCCTCCTACGCCTATTGACGCAAAGGGCCTCCGTTAGATATCGCCAGTTGTCTCTATCTTGAGCTTTTAATTCAATACTTCTCCATTCATCATCTCGCTTCATAGTGCTTAGCCATGTAGGCCTTGGTCTTCGAACTCTTCTAGTGCCTTGTGGAGCCCAGCTGAACGTTTGAGATATATATATATATATATATATATATATATATATATATATATATATATATATATATGTGTGTGTGTGTGTGTGTGTGTGTGTGTGTGTATGTATGTGTGTGCGTGTGTATGTGTGTGTACTACATCAAATCATAAAAACAAGATACTCTAATTACAGAAACGGTACCCCTCTCTCCTATATATGTCGAAGGAACCTCTACAATTCTCTTTGAACCCAGATAATGAAATCCCGTGGCGCCATTTCTTCACGAGATCAGTCAGATC
>NC_090760.1:1138342-1140842 GCF_036898095.1 Palaemon carinicauda | reverse complement strand
TTTTTTTTTTTTTTTCGTGACAAAGGGAAATAATGAATGTTCCAAATATTTCCTTTTATTTTCCCATGCTAATAGAGTAGTCTTTTTTTCTGAGATTTCTTCATGGAAACATCAATATACTCTGTATTGTAGAATTTTTGTCTACGAAAGCAAATCTTCATCAAAGAGATTTTTCATGAGGGTATGTTTAATTTTTATGTTAATTTAATGCCATTGATTTTGTGTATTATGGACTTTGTCGTTTGTGTAATCCTAAAAACATAAGGATTTTAAGAAAAGGAGTACCCTACAAGTACTTGCGTTTACACACACACACACACACACACACACACACACGCATAATAAATATATATATATATATATATATATATATATATATATATATATATATATATATATATATATATATATATATATATATATTTGGGCTCGAGCCAAGTCGTCTGATGGAAGTTCCTCAATGGCAGGTTTCTACTTAGGGTATTTCTTTGAGTGATATACCAGAGAATTTTACCTTGAAGGTATCACGGTGTTCTAACCTACGGAGTTAAATATCCCCAGAGATATCGTATATAAATCAGGGAAGTGCAAAAATCCGTTATATATATATATATATATATATATATATATATATATATATATATATATATTGTTGCTCCTCTTAAAATTGGGTACACGACCTTGCAACTCCTGCCTGGCTGAGTCATAAAACTTACTTGTTTCGGCACTCACCACTCCATAACCACGGAACCAGGTCATTCTTCAAATTGACTTTGAACTAGGGCGTGAAATGTAATGATGTGGATCATCAGTTGGAGAGAGAGAGAGAGAGAGAGAGAGAGAGAGAGAGAGAGAGAGAGAGAGAGAGAGAGAGAGAGAGAGAGAGAGAGGGGTACCTTTGTTGATATGAGAGTATTTCATTTAAATAATGATATATATTGCATTAAGTTTATATTTTTTTTGCGTGTGTTGAATGCATCTTGTAATTCGTTGAATTATGGCTTATAGATTGAACAGAAAAGTATGTGTGTGTATGTATATATATATATATATATATATATATATATATATATATATATATATTTATATATATTATAATATATATATATATATATATATATATATATATATATATATATATCGTGTGTGTATGTATGTATGTCTGTATGTATGTACGTATGTATGTGTTATATTCAAATACCTTTTTACCTACCAGTGAGTGTTTTTTATTCCGAATCCTCAAAAGATCTTCTTGGCATAAGCTTACAGTAGTCTGACAACAAATGGATGAGACCTGAAGGAGATAAAGGTTGTTATCATCCTTTTATACCCCAATTCATCTCTATAGAGAATAGGATATTCGGGTAGGATTAGTTTTATCTCTACATTTTGTTCTTTTTTGGTCTTACACTAATTAAACCAGGAAGTGTAGAACCACATTTTATTATTATTATTATTATTATTATTATTATTATTATTATTTTTTATTTTTTATTATTTATTGTTTATTAGTTTTATTTATTTTCATTTATCATTATTTATTATTATTATTATTATTATTATTATTATTATTATTACTTGCTAAGCTACAACCCTAGTTGGAAAAGCAGGATGCTATAAGCCCAAGGATCTAATAGAGAAAATAGCCCAGTGAGGAAAAGGAAAAAGTTGAAATAAAATTTTGTTAGAAGAGTAATATTAAAATAATAATTTCCTATATACAGTATAAAAACTTTTAACAAACCAAGAAGTGATATAAAATAGAATAGTGTGCCCAAGTGTACCCTCAAGCAAAAGAACTCAAACCCAAGATAGTGGAAAACCATGGTACAGAGGCAATGGCACTACCCTAGACCAGAGAGCAATGGTTTGATTTTGTGTTTCACAGTAATATGGATGTTCTCATTGAAGAACTGTGATTCATATTGCCAAACGTCTTTACCTATCTTCAATTAAAATTTCGTTAGTAATTGGAGAGTTTGGAGAATATAGGGTAAAATTATATGGTTTTGAGACGTTTTAATAGAAAGCTTACATTTAATTATTTAATACTCAAGATTTAACCTGAACTAGAATAAAGAATTCCTTATTTAATGTTCAAGATTTGACTTAGGTTGGATAAAAAATTCCTTATTTAATGTTCAAGATTATATCTAAACTAGAAAAAATCCTTATTTAATGTTCAAGATTTTACTTAAACTTTATTTTTTTTTATTTAATGATAAGTTTTACAATCAAGTACATTAACTTTCTTTACCGTTTTAAAAAAAATGTCTTTTGACCTTCATTCCAAACTCTTGCTCACTTTGAAAAAGAAGAAATATTTCCTATTGGTTTAGGTTGAAATTGATAAAAAAAAACTCCCAAATTTGATTCCTGACCTTAATTCAAGAAGCCGCCTCCTCCTGCCTTTGAAAAATAAATTATTCGAGTGCAAACAAACTTTCTCTCCCGTCCATCACAAAACAACGTCATTTCTTCTCACTAAAATACAATATAT
>NC_090760.1:1115842-1123342 GCF_036898095.1 Palaemon carinicauda | reverse complement strand
GCAAAAAAAAAAATTTTTTTTTTTTTTTTTTTTTTTTTTTTTTTTTTTTTTTTTTTTTTTTTTTTTTTCCCTGCGCTGACAAGCAGAAAAATAGTCTGGTAAGCATGTTGGCGCCATCATGGTGGTGTCGTGGAAACCAGATAAAGTCAACTATACTTTTTTCGGATCTTATTTTTGTGAAGATAAACACTAATTTCCATCTGATCTTAAGCAAACGGCGGGTTAAGGAATTTTCGTATAAATGGTAAATTTGTGTATAATCAAAGTCAGAATTGTTTGAATAGAGGGTGGTGAAAATGCTCTTCCGGTCTCCCTCTTCTTTATGATGGTGTTTCACATTTATACACACACACATACTGTATGTGTGTATATATATATATATATATAATAAATATCTATCTCTCTCTCTCTCTCTCTCTCTCTCTCTCTCTCTCTCTCTATATATATATATAGCCATCTATATATCTATCTCTCTCTCTCTCTCTCTCTCTCTCTCTCTCTCTCTCTGTCTCTCTCTCTCTCTCTCTCTCTCTCTCTCTCTCTCTATATATATATATATATATGTATGTATGTATGTATGTATGTATGTATATATATGTGTGTAATGATGAGAGAGAGAGAGAGAGAGACAGAGAGAGAGAGAGAGAGAGAGAGAGAGAGAGAGAGAGAGAGAGAGAGAGAGATCTAACCTGACTCCTGTCTTATATCCTCTTTAAGCAACGAATGCCATAAAATTAACCAGAGATAAAAAAAGGAAAAAGAATCCTTTTCTCCTTCCGTCCTCAGCTACCCCCCCTTCACGACCGAGGCCTTGAATTAATTAGGAAATGATGATCTTTACCTTCATGGTGAAAAGACTCGAATGCGAAGACGAGGGCCATGAATGGAATTAATTATATCTGGCGAAGGACAGGCGGAAGCGAGATTGTTGGATTACATATGGTGGTTTTAAGTCTTTGGATTTTCAGAGTTCCTTCCTTCATGAGTTTTTTGGGAGGAAATGATTTTAAATTGGATATTAAGAGAAGGGAACACATTATTATTATTATTTATTATTATTATTATTATTATTATTATTATTATTATTATCGAAGCTACAACCCTAGTTGGAAAAGCAAGATGCTATAAGCCCAGGGGCTCCAACAGGGAAAAATAGCCCAGTGAGGAAAGGAAATAAGGAAATAAATAAATGAAGAGAACAAATTATTTTAAATTGGATATTAAGAGAAGGGAGCACATTATTATTATTATTATTATTATTATTATTACTATCCAAGCTACAACCCTAGTTGGAAAAGCAAGATGCTATAAGCCCAGGGGCTCCAACAGGGAAAAATAGCCCAGTGAGGAAAGGAAATAAGGAAATAAATAAATGAAGAGAACAAATTAACAATAAATCGTTCTAAAAAAAAGTAACAACGCCAAAAGAGACATGTCACATATAAACTAAATTATATACAACATCAAAAACAGATATGTCCTAAATAAACTATAAAAAGACTCATGTCAGCCTGGTCAACAAAAAAGCATTTGCTCCAACTTTGAACTTTTGAAGTTCTACTGATTCAACTAGTATTTATTTAACTTCTATTTAATTGATAATAGATTAAATGAGTTATTGTACAATATTAGAATTTGCCTTAACGGTAAAAATCCTGGAATAAATATTGCCAAGGCATTTGCCGTTTTAAAAACGGATATATTGACGTAAAGGAGTGATATTACGGTCACCATCCCGAAATAATTCCATAGAGACTGACCATGTATGTGTTTATATATATATATATATATATATATATATATATATGTATATATATATATATATATATATATATATATGTATGTATGTATACATATATATATATATATATAAATATATATATATATATATATATATATATATATATATATATATATGTATGTATGTATACATATATATATATATATATATATATATATATATATATATATATTTATATTTATATATATATTTATATATATATATATATATATTATATATATATATATATATTTATATTTATATATATATATATTTATATATATATATATATTTATATTTATATATATATATTTATATTTATATATATATTTATATATATATATATATATTTATATTTATATATATATATTTATATATATATATTTATATATATAATATATATTATATATATAATATATATGTATATATATATTTTATATATATATGTTATATATAATATATATATTATATATTATAAATTATATATATATATACATACACACACTATCAGTTTCAGAGACCCCTCTCCACCCATGCTAGGACAATGGAGTACCAGGCAATAGTGCTAATGACTCAGCAGGCAGACCTATACACTTTCCCCAAACTACCCATCCTCACCTCACTGGGATAGTGATGCTCTAGACACTACAGTTAACTATCTAACGAGCTGATCTCTAACCCCAGTCCAACATATCGCTAGTCATTGACATTTCAAATAGACTACCACACTCCACATTGAAATTATTCAATAACCTTTACATCGTTAGGGGAGATATCCTAAATTATTCATCGTTATTCAGGATAATATTTCATTAGGTTTTAACTCCCACGGGTTTCGCCAAATTAATCTGATCGTGTTATCTCTTGCATATATTTCATCATCTATATTCACTAGATAGGATAGGATTCACTTTATGATTATTATTATTATTATTATTATTATTATTATTGCTGTTGTTGTTGTTATTGTTATTATTATTATTATTATTATTATTGTCGTTGTTGTTGTTATTATTATTATTATTATTATTATTATTATTATTATTATTATTATCATTTTCATTATTATTGCTGTTGTTATAATTTTTTCTTATTTTTTTATTGTTGTTGTTGTTATTGTTATTATTATTATTATTATTATTATTTTTATTTTTATTGTTATTATGATGATGATGATTATTATTATTATTATTATTATTATTATTATTATCATTATTATTATTATTAATATCATCATCCCATTCCTGCTTCACTCCTTCCTCTCATTTTTTTCTTCTGACTCTAGCTGGAAAAGAAAATTTATTTGTCATCACTCTTTGTCTTTGATCTTTAAAAGAAAAATTATAAATAGGCGGAAAAACTATAATGTTTATTAACTGGAATGGAAAAGTTGAACATAAGAAAAATAGTTAATTAACTAATTTGAAAAACTGAATAAAACTTCGCGTGTTCTTCGCACATTTTCAGCATTAATTTACTGTTGATTTTCCTTTCAAAAAAAAATCTAGAAATTTTCATATTTGTATCCGTTAAAATTTTTTTTTTTGAAGAAAACTTGACAAACTTTTATTCCAAATTGCTACAAGTTTATTTTGTTGCGTCATACTTATGCTCAAAGGAAATATTTCGTTTATATGAGAGAGAGAGAGAGAGAGAGAGAGAGAGAGAGAGAGAGAGAGAGAGAGAGAGAGAGAGAGAGAGAGAGAGAGAGAAAACGTTGGTTTTATGAGAATGATTTGTCACTGAAAATCACCTTTTTTTTTTTTTGATACACAACAAACCTTCAAATTGTTGGGAGAAAGATACGAAAACTGACCGATATATATATATATATATATATATATATATATATATATATAAAAAAAATATATATATAAATAATATAGATAAATAAATAATATATATATATATATATATATATATATATATATATATGTAAATATATATATGAATATATATATATATATATATATATATATATATATATAAATATATATATATATATATAATGATAAATTTTGCACATTTAGAAGTGTTTTTCATATTCAAATAAGCCATATATTTTCGATATATTAATATCTGGATTCTCTTAACGACCTCGTGATAAGAGCCCCAGGCGAAAACACACAAAGACAACAGCTTCTGACCGGCCGGGAGTCGAACCCTGATCCAGGAAACCTGTATGAACAGTGACTTACCACTTGGCCACGTGTGTGTGTGGGTGCATCAAATAATTTCCTCGTTTCCCCTTGACAAGGTTGACTATAAGAAAGCACTGTATAACGGTTACCGCCACATTCATACTGAATCTTCTGTGCAAAAAGAAATCATGATCTAGATTTTAGCCTTTTCATAGTTACATCATAAACACACATCGAACCCTATATAGAACTGCCTCATTCCCTCAATCTTTTCGACTTTTTAATAGGATTTCTATAAAGTCTATTGAAGTGCGTTTGGTAGTCCAGGTTATTTTCCATAGGACAATCAACAAACTACCAGGTAGTAAAGGTTTAAATACTGTTTCAAATCAGTATCATATTCCTGTATACAGTTCTCCCTCCCTACCCCTATTTATCTCTTTCCAAGGGGTAATGCCAGAAGCTGAAACTGATTTCATCTGCCTATCCAAGGCAGGACATGATCAGAAATGAAACTATAAGAGATATTACTCTAGTGACATATCTGGATGAGATCATGATGAGGGGTAGATGGAGATGGTTTGGACATGCTCTTCGCCCTCCCCAAGAGAGATTAGTTCACCAAACGTTCAGCTGGGCTCCACAAGGCACTAGGGGAGTTGGAAGAGCCCAGGCCTACATGGCTGTAAATTTTGAAGCGTGAAGTCGAAGATGATGAATGGAGAAATATTGAATTAAAAGCTCAAGATAGAGAGGACTGGCAAAATCTAACAGAGGCCCTTTGCGTCAACAGGCGTAGGAGATGATGATGATGATAAGAACAGATAAAGACGACTGAGATTCTCAGGCTACAAGGTATACTGTACTTAACCCCTACCCCCTTGATTTTACTTTAAAAACTTTGGGTATTTCGCATTGCCCTTGTTTGTGTTAACAGGTTTATGCATAAATCTCTGGATGTTGTATACCTTTCCACACATTCTTTTATTTATTCTTTTTTTATTTATTCACTCTCCAGACTCTGCAACAGTCACTGAATTTTTCATATGGCGGCCTCATCCGTATTCAGGCAGACTATCCAATAAAATTTCTGGTTGGAGCTCCCACCGTATCGAGGGTCCTCTTTTTCGAGTGCATTATACTTTCCTCGCTATCTATCTATCTATCTATCTGTCTTTCTATCTATCTATCTATCTATCTATCTATCTATCTATCTATCAGCCCTGTAGGCGTCGGGACTAACAGATGCAAATCTCTAGCCATCAGTTCATGATGCTTCATTGAGGTCAAGTAAACAATGATGGCTATTAAAATATTTAGGACACACACACATATATATATATATATATATATATATATATATATATATATAAATATATATAAATAAATAAATATATATATATTATATATATATGTGTATATATATATATATGTGTATATATATATATATATTATATATATATATATATATTCATATATATATACTTTGGATGGAGAGGTTAATCTTTAGGGCATTGTCCTGCTTAATAGGGATATGTTATTGTCCCTTGCCTCTGCCATTCATGAGTGGCCTTTAAACTCTTCTTGTGCCTTGTGGAGCCCATTTGAACGTTTGGTGAACTAATCTCTCTTGGGGAGTGCGAAGAGCACGCCCAAACCATCTCCATCTACCCATCATCATGATTTCATCTACATATGGTACTCGAGAAATCTCTTATAGCTTGATTTTATATATATATATATATATATATATATATATATATGTGTGTGTGTGTATATATATGTGTATATATATGTGTATATATGTGTATATATATATATATATATATATATATATATATATATATATATATATATAGACGTTTGTGTATGCATGGAAATGTATTTGACAAATTTTCCTTGTATCCTATTTTGTGAATGGTCCAATAAAATAACATATCTCCACCCCCACCCCCCAATAAAAACAATCAAAGTAAATAAGAATTCCTATCAAATCCTTTCACTCAATTTGAAGATTCTTCGATTTTCAGGCTATATAAGTCCCCCGATGTATATGCAAATCAGGAACTACGGCTTTCCCCAGTCACTCTGGAGTATAGCTTAGTTAAGGCAATGGACGGTGTATTCCAGGAAAGAGGAAAACTGGAAATAGAAAAGAAAATAGACGGGAATGAAGCCAACGAAGAATGTAAACATATAGGAAAACTGGAAATAGAAAAGAAAATAGTCGGGAATGAAGCCCACGAAGAATGTAAACATATAGGAAAACTGGAAATAGAAAAGAAAATAGTCGGGAATGAAGCCAACGAAGAATGTAAACATATAGGAAAACTGGAAATAGAAAAGAAAATAGTCGGGAATGAAGCCCACGAAGAATGTAAACATATAGGAAAACTGGAAATAGAAAAGAAAATAGTCGGGAATGAAGCCAACGAAGAATGTAAACAAATAGGAAAACTGGAAATAGAAAAGAAAATAGTCGGGAATGAAGCCAACGAAGAATGTAAACATATAGGAAAACTGGAAATAGAAAAGAAAATAGACGGGATTGAAGCCAACGAAGAATGTAAACATATAGGAAAACTGGAAATAGAAAAGGAAATAGTCGGGAATGAAGCCCACGAAGAATGTAAACATATAGGAAAACTGGAAATAGAAAAGAAAATAGACGGGATTGAAGCCAACGAAGAATGTAAACATATAGAAGAGCTTAGATGAAATGGATGATATTTGCCGTCGACTTTGCTCTGGTTTTGTGTTTTGATTGATGGCAGCATTTGTGAGAAAGTTGAGGTCTTGTGATTGTTTTCGATGTAGGGGATATTATGATTTACGAGGATTTTTGCTATTTTCTTTTAGTTTTTCAGTTATTTAGTTCTTTTAGTTCTTTAGTTAATCTTATTGGTGGCCTAGTGGTAGTGAACTTACCTGGTGATTTCCAGACTGGGGATCAAGTCCCGCTCAAACTCGTTAGTTCCTTTGGTTGCTGCAACCTCGCCCTCCTTGTGAGCTAAGGATGGGTGGTTTGGGGGAGCCTAATATGATTTACTATGATTTTTACTAATTTCTTTTTGTTCTACTAATTAATCTTATTGGTGGCCTGGTGGTAGCTACCTGGCTTGGTGAATGCCAGATTAGGGATCGAGTCCCGCTAAAACTCGTTAGTTCCTTTGGTTGCTGCAACCTCGCCCTCCTTGTGAGCTTAGGATGGTTGGTTTGGCGGAGCATTTTTACTATTTTCTTTTAGTTTTTCTACTAATTAATCTTATTGGTGGCCTGGTGGTAGCGACCTTGCTTGGTGAATGCCAGACTGGGGATAGAGTCCCGCTCAAACTAGTTAGTTCCTTTGGTCCCTGCAACCTCGCCATCCTTGTGAGCTAAAGTGGGGTGGTTTGGGGGAGCTTAGAGGTCTATCTTCTGAGTCATCAGCAGCCATTACCTAACCCTCCTTGGTCCTAGTTTGGGTGGAGAGGGGGCTTGAACGCTGAATAAATGTGATATAGTTGCTCTCTAGGGCATTATCTTGCTTGATAGGGCAATGTCACTGACCCCTGCCTCTGCCATTCATGAGGAACCTTT
>NC_090760.1:1083694-1102842 GCF_036898095.1 Palaemon carinicauda | reverse complement strand
TGTACTGTATGTATATATATATATATATATATATATATATAAAATTATAAATATTTATATTACATGTATGTATATATATGTATATATATGTGTATATATATATATATATATATATATATATATATATATATATATATATATATATATATAACACGTATTGCACATAGCTTAGAGAAATAAATTTTTATCTAATATTTCACAGTTTTCAGGAACTTATTACACCTGATTCTATGTTGATAAAGGATATCGTTGCAAAGTCAACTCATGATGATAAAACCACAGTTATAATAATAACATTTAAAGAGAATTATTGAGAACGAGTAAAGGTAGAATTCCTTGTTAAAAAAATATAAAAGTTTAACAAAAAGTTAACCAGATGAAAGCGGCTATATACGATCCCATTTACTCTTAACATCTGGGCCAGTATGGAAATGTTGGCAATAATGAGGCAGAGACACCTAAGGGCGCCGCCCTTAGAGATGGAAACGAGAATAGAATTTAGTAACGGTATCATATTCCCCATGTCTGACTACTACAACTGAGAGAGAGAGAGAGAGAGGAGAGAGAGAGAGAGAGAGAGAGAGAGAGGGGGGGGGGGGCTAGTTTATGGTTATTGGCATTTAAGTGACAGACATACAAACTGAATGACAGAACGAAAGACGGAAAGATGTCACAGAATGATGATAATGTCGAGAGAGAGAGAGAGAGAGAGAGAGAGAGAGAGAGAGAGAGAGAGAGAGAGAGAGAGAGAGAGAGAGAGAGAGGGGGGGGGGCTAGTTATATGGTTATTGGCATTTAAGTGACAGACATACAGACTGTATGACAGAACGAAAGAAGGAAAGATGTCACAGAATAATAATAATGTCGAGAGAGAGAGAGAGAGAGAGAGAGAGAGAGAGAGAGAGAGAGAGAGAGAGAGAGAGAGAGAGAGAGAGAGAGAGCCTAGTTATATGGTATAAGTGACAGACATACAAAACGAAAGAAGGAAAAAATGTCACAATAATATGACTGAGATGGTATTTGGCTAAAATCCTTCAGTTATCATTGCCAACCTTGAGAGAGAGAGAGAGAGAGAGAGAGAGAGAGAGAGGAGAGAGAGAGAGAGAGAGAGAGAGAGAGAGAGAGAGAGAGAGAGAGAGAGGTATAACAATAATCCAAACATCTTTTTTTACAGTCAACCCATTATCTCGCCTCTACAGTAACCTCATTTTTCTTTTCAGACAGATGAAGGCGTAGACTGAAGATGAGGAAAATCTTAAAAGGGGGAAACATATGCTCCAGATGTAAACAGATGAAAAAAACGATCATTTTTAACGCCTTCCGAGGCTCCGTTAACGGCCCAACGCCTTGCTAAGGCATTACTAGAATGGAGATCAGATCTCGAGAAATAATTCACGAGGTAAGTTTCCCAAGGATTTTTTTTTTAAGGGAATAATTTCCCAGTTGTGTCATGACTGTATATTGCTAAGGGACATTGGCTGCCCCCCCCCCCCCCCTCCCCCCTCCCCCCTCCTCCTCCCCTCCTTTCCCCCCCCCCTCCTTCCCAGGACAGTAGTTTCCACGTATATAAGACTGTAAAGAATAAGAATGATACAGCAAAGAGGCTTTAAAATTGTTTGTTTGAAGATTAAGAAAATTTTTATGATTTATCAATCTTTGATTATAGTTATTCCAGCTCTAAGAGTTGCTTATTTACTTTCAATGTTCTTGATTTTTAAATGTGATTTACATAAACATGGGAATATGTAATGCCCAAAGAATTTTGTAAAATTATAGTATTTTAGACTTCAATAATTGGGTTTGCATTTCTTTTCGTTTAAGATGGCATAGCTTCATTGAAAAATCAAAACTGCACTTAAATTTCATAGATTATTTGATTATCCGAGGCTTGTTTACGAATACTTGGTCGATTTAAAGTTAGAAGCTTATCATACGAAAGTAGTAAGAACAATATAGTCAAAAGTATTTTTCGTCTGTGAAAAAGATAAGTGATATGGTAACGTACCTATTAGGTGCTAAAAGAGAGGTAAGGTCAATATAAGTAATTTTAATCAATAAGATAACAAGGTTACATACAAACAGTTTAGGGCAACTCGAAAAAAAAATTCAAACTGTGTGAAACATGCGATGGCAAGCTTAAACGGGTTTTTCGATTATCAGTGCGGGATATAGTGAGAGATTATAAATATGCAATAGCATCACTGTGTATGAGTGTGTATGATACATATGTGGTACATGCCTCCCCCCTAAGAAACATACATGTTAAATAGGGTGTCCTGCACTATAGTCCATTTCTTTTAGCGAGGCAGATTTGCACCGACTCGCAGCGGTGCCCTTTTAGCTTGGAAAAGTTTCCTGATCGCTGATTGGTAACGGTGCCCTTTTAGCTCGGAAAAGTTTCCTGGTCGCTGATTGGTTATAATTATCTTGTCTATCCAATCAGCGATCAGGAAACTTTTCCGAGCTAAAAGGGCACCGCTGCGAGTCGGTGCAAATATGCCTCTCTAAAAGTAATGAACTATAGAAAGGCAAACTATAGGCTGATCATCTTGCAGGAGATACGCAGATTTGAGGTGATCAATTCTTTGCCACGAATTTTAAGTTAAGATAGCCTTCGGTTTACTTACTTTTGATGGTTGCTTTTCCGGTCCCATACAGCAGGGGAACCCCACTCTCTACAGGACCTCCACTGTCGTTTTACCTTGTTCGTTCAGAGTATTTAACGTTTCTTATCGCGTATTGTTCATTTACTGTTAAATCGTCACTGTTGTAAAAAAGATAGTGTTTATTCTAGGAGGTTTGTAGATTGTTACAAAGAATTTTTTTTTTTTTTTTTTTTTTTTTTTGCGTAAAGTTTATTTCTATATATTCAAAGCTTGTTACACTAGTTCTTTGCAACTAGGCAAGGGACTGTGTAAGGGGCGGTCAGCGGCGACTGCATGAAAACATGAGTTACGGTGTTTTAAATGTTTTGGTATGTGTAACTTTACTGGGAGCCTGTAATTCTCTCGACAGGTAGTAAATATTCCCACAAAGGGACTAAAATCATGCCCTTGATGTGAAACTGAATTTCATGGTCTTGAAACCCGGTGAAAGATTCTCTGCTGGAAAAGGGCAGCAGTTTCACTGAGGTGGCTTGTGTCAAAGAGTGAGGTTCGTGGTCTTAAAACCCGGTGAAAGGGAGGCAGTTTCACTGAGGTGGCTTGTATCAAAGAGTGAGCTTCGGTGTGAGATATTGTAAAAAGTTTAGGGCTCAGTGGTGGGTGAAAAAGGCTGTGTGGAGCTGATCCTCTGTTTGTCACTAAATTGGAGATGCACCTTTTAGGTACTAGTAGAAAGGCAAGGTGAATATAAATTAAGTTTATTCAACTAGATAACGAGTTTATATAAAAACAGTTGAGGGCAACAATGGCATAAATTTATCAATGTGAAACATTCCATGATATTTTCAATCAGGTTTTGCTATTATGAGTGCTGAATATAATTAAGTTTATTCAACAAGATAACGAGTTTATTTACAAACAGTTGAGAGCAACAATGGCATAAATTTATCATTGTGAAGCATTCCATGATAAAGTCAAACAGGTTTTTTGATTATCAATGCAGGAGAGAGTGAGAGAATAAAAATAGATAAATACCATTACCGTGTATGAGGATTGATTTTAATTGTATTTTGATTCTATAATTATAGAATCTGTTTGTAAATAGAAAACTGGATTTTCAAGGAGTAATCATTTATTCAAATTATGGCTTGTGGTGGCCTATTGGTAACGTCCCTGCCTGGCTTTCTGCTGGACGGGAGATAGAGTCCCGCTCAAACTTGATAGTTTCTTGTAATGTCTGCAATCTCACCATCCTTGTAAGCTAAGGTCGTTTTTTTTAGGGGATTCTATAAATCTACCTACTGATTCATCAGTAGCCATTGCCTGGCCTTCCATGGTCTGAGTGAGTTTATTATAGAACACACTCCTTTATATACAAAAGCTTAAGGCAACAAGAAATATCATGTTCAAAATTGACCCCGTTACCGGTGAGAAAAACAGACATGTTTATTCAGGCTCTTTTTAGTGCGAGGGAAGAGCGAAGATACAATCATAATATATGCACAAAATTAACTATGTACGATCGTGTGACACACGGTTGGTACGATGGTTCTAGCTAGGGTGGAGATGTGGATAGGGGAATTGGCTGGTGTTAAGTATATGTGGTCAGTCTCTAGAGCATTGTCCAGCTTGGGGATTATCACTGTCTCTTGCCTCTGCCATTTATGAGTGACCTTTAGATATTTTGGGTGGCTTAGCTTTTAAATCGCAATTACTAACATGTTGAACTTTAACTATTAAATATTATTGATATAAATCCCCAATGTTAATATGCTAATCTCCGGCTATACAATATTCGTTTCGTAATCAAATATTTAGTTAAACTAATTTCCTACTGAAACTAATATTAAACTGTATTATAAGTTTTTTTTTACTCTTAATCGAACATTTACCTATATTAACATCAGACTAAGATATATTAAACTAAAGATATTAAGAATTGTTCCCACATTTATATTTTAACCCAAGAAAATACCCCATGAAGCTCTAGGTATAAAATATTTGTTTCAATTCCATACATGTATTTTTTTTATCGAAAAACCAGAATCTCCTGGGTAAATATTGGGTAAAAAGAGACTCGTGTCATACCGTATATTTACCAAATCGGACAGCCCAACGTTAGTCTTTTGAGCTGTGGTCAAATCTGGGCCTTTCGAGTGAATTTTATTTTTCAACCCTCGATCCCAATCGGTACTTTTCGACTTGTTTTCTTTTATCCCTGAAATTGTTCTCTAATTGTAAACCTGTGTAAAAGTTCAGATGTAAAACGTTTTAAGTCGTATGCATAGTTTTAAATGTTTTAAGGGTTTGTCATGTGCAAAACGTTTATGTCGTATGCATACATTTTTAAATGTTTTAAAGGTCTCTCATGAATGGCAGAGGCAAGGGATGTTGACATAGCCATATTTGGACAATACCCTGGAGATTTACCCAAGACCCTTCAATGCCCAAGTTAGGACCTAGGAGAGCCAGACAGTGGCTACTCATAACTCAGCAGGTAGAGATTATAACAAGGCTTGCAGGCTATTATTATTATTATTATTATTATTATTATTATTATTATTATTATTATTATTAAAATGTTTGTGTCGTATGCATACATTTTTAAAGGTTTTAAAAGTCTCTCGTGAATGGCAGAGGCAAGGGATGTTGACATAGCCATATTTAGACAATACCCTGGAGACTTATCCAAGACCCTTCAACACTCAAGCTAGGACAAGGGAGGGCCAGGCAGGGGCTGCTGATAAATCAGTAGGTAGATATATAGCAAGGACGTCTTGATGAATTCAACTTTATTGCATAAAAAAATCAAATAATTTATTTCTATTACTAATTCAACTTTACGGTACTAAAGGAAGATATTGAAAAAATCAAATAATTTATTGCTATTACTAGTTTGCGTAGCAGGCTATTGGTGTTATTATTATTAAATGCTAAGGTACAACCCTAGTTGGAAAAGTAGAATGCTACAAGTCCAAGTGTTCCAACAAGGAAAATAGCCCAGTGAGGATAGGAAATAAGGAAACTACAAGAAAGGTAATCTACAATATAAAACATTTTAAGAACAGTAACAGCATTAAAATAAATATATCATATATAAACTATAAAAACTACAGAAAAACAAGAGGAAGAGAAATGAGATAGAATAGTGTGCCCGAGTGCACCCTCAAGCAAGAGAACTCTACCCCAAGACAGTGAAAGACCAAGGTACAGAGTCTATGGTACTATCCAAGAGCAGAGAACAATGGTTTGATTTTGGAGTGTTCTCCTAGAAGAGCTTCTTACCTTAGCTAAAGAATCTCTTCTGCTCTGCAGTTTTCCAAAAATAGTTAACTCTGATAGTTGCAAGGGTATGTTAACTTGCTACACTGAAAATATGTAGGAAAACAAATATATTGATGGTCTCAACAGAGGCTTTCTGTTGCAAACAAATCTTATAGTTACAAATATTTCTATACTGTTACATTATGATTGACAAAATTGTCCAAAATCAGTCATTCCACAAAATTACCAATCAGAGTTGTGGGGTAGTGTCTTGTCCCACAACAAATTAACTGATTTATGTGATTATGGTCATAAGGCTTATTATTATTATTATTATTATTATTATTATTATTATTATCATTATTATTATTATTATTATTATTATTATTATTACTTGCTAAGCTACAACCCGAGTTGGAAAAGCAGGATGCCATAAGCCTTCGGGGCCCCAGCAGGTTAAATAGCCCAGTGAGGAAAGGAAAAATTAATAAAAAATATAATATAGACAGTAATGAATGCCCTTAAATAACAACTCTTACTCAAATAAACAACAACATCCTCTTTGAAAATAATCTTATGAGTGAAGTTAAAATGAGAAAACTGCAAACATTAACAAAATAAAAAAATATAAATAATTCTGTCAAATACTTAAAGTAAAGAAAATATACATTAAGATCACGTGATTGTGGGTGATTCGGGGAAAAAAATAGTATTAGTTAATTTGAAATTGCTCGAAGAATATCTTTTTGTTATTTTTAAGAATTAAATTGTTAGAATTATTGTGTTAATTACTATGTACAACCCAAACCACTGTGAGTGTACTGTAGCTTTTTAAGAGAGACAGATTAATTAACCCCAAGCAGCAAAGAGGATGATGAATGATTTCGTATTAAAAGTATGCTTTAACAAAAAAAAAAAGTTGTAGCACACAAGCCGTGTGCGTGTTTTTTTCATTTTTGGCGTGCAAGCGTAGTTTGGAATTAGGTTACTGCTACAAGAAAGTTTATTTTTATTTTTATTTTTTTTTATTTTATTTTTTTTTTATTTATTTTTTTTTTTTTTTGGTCTGAGGTCTTCTCCTTTCGGCGTGTATGACGTCTCAATTTTTTCCATGAAGGTTATCAGTTGAAGACTGAAAGAAAAAAAACACAAGCAAAAACAAAGTCTGTATGCACAGCGAGTGTTTATCTATTTTTTTTTAGCCTGCTTATCTAAGGTCGTCTCCTTTTATCGTGCATGATCTTTTAATTTTTCCATGAGGGTTATCAATTTAAGACTGAAAAAACAAACAAAATGAAAGTGTGTATGTACAGTGAGTGTGTGAGAGAAAGAACGGCTGTGGATAGCCAGGTGTACTGTCAGGTGTCACGATGGCCTGAGGGCTTAATTTAATCCGCCTTGTCACAACCAAACTCATTCCTTATCCGTCTCTATACTAACTGGCCTACTTATGCTGACGTGATCCCCTACTGACCAGGCCCATATTAGAGCAAGGCCTTGATTCGAGACCGCCTTGCATATAGGCTTAACCAAACCCCCAGTCTAAGGTCACAGGGATGGTAAGGTTCCAGACACAAGACACCATATAGGCTTCCCAAACCCTCAGTCTAAGATCACAAGGATGGTAAGATTACAGACACAAGAAACTGTATAGGCTTCCCAAGCCCCCAGTCTAAGATCACAAGGATGGTAAGGTTGCAGACACAGGACACCGTATAGGCTTCCCAAACCCCCAGTCTAAGATCACAAGGATGGTAAGATTACAGACACAAGAAACCGTATAGGCTTCCCAAAACCCTAGTCTAAGATCACAAGGATGGTAAGATTGCATACACAAAACACCATATAGGCTTCCCAAGCCCCCAGTCTAAGATCACAAGGATGGTAAGGTTCCAGACACAAGACACCATATAGGCTTCCCAAACCCTCAGTCTAAGGTCACAAGGATGGTAAGGTTCCAGACACAAGACACCATATAGGCTTCCCAAACCCTCAGTCTAAGGTCACAAGGATGGTAAGGTTCCAGACACAAGACACCATATAGGCTTCCCAAACCCTCAGTCTAAGGTCACAAGGATGGTAAGGTTCCAGACACAAGACACCATATAGGCTTCCCAAACCCTCAGTCTAAGATCACAAGGATAGTAAGGTTCCAGACACAAGAAACTGTATAGGCTTCCCAAGCCCCCAGTCTAAGATCACAAGGATGGTAAGGTTGCAGACACAAGACACCATATAGGCTTCCCAAACCCTCAGTCTAAGATCACAAGGATGGTAAGGTTCCAGACACAAGACACCATATAGGCTTCCCAAACCCTCAGTCTAAGATCACAAGGATGGTAAGATTACAGACACAAGAAACTGTATAGGCTTCCCAAGCCCCCAGTCTAAGATCACAAGGATGGTAAGATTACCTACACAAGACACCATATAGGCTTCCCAAGCCCCCAGTCTAAGATCACAAGGATGGTAAGGTTCCAGACACAAGACACCATATAGGCTTTCCCAAACCCCCAGTATAAGTTCACAAGGTTGGTTAGTTGCAGATACTACAAGAAACCATATAGGCTTCCCCAAACCCCCTGTATAATATTGCAATGATGGTTAGGTTGCAGACACAACAAGAAACCATATAGGCTTCCCAAACCTCAGTCTAAGATCACAAGGATGGTAAGATTACAGACACAAGAAACCATATAGGCTTCCCAAACCCCCAGTCTAAGATCACAAGGATGGTAAGATTACAGACACAAGAAACCGTATAGGCTTCCCAAGCCCCCAGTCTAAGATCACAAGGATGGTAAGATTGCAGACACAAGAAAGCATATAGGCTTCCTCAAACTCCCAGCATAAGGTCATAAGGTTGGTTAGGTTCCAGACACTACAAGACACCACATAGGCTTTCCCAAACCCCCAGTATAATATCAAAAGGTTGGTTAGGTTCCAGACACAACAAGAAACCATATAGGCTTCCCAAACCCCCAGTCTAAGATCACAAGAATGGTAAGATTGCAGACATAAGACAACATATAGGCTTCCCAAACCCCCAGTGTAAGATCACAAGGATGGTTAGGTTGCAGGCACTACAAGAAACTATATAGGCTTCCCAAGCCCCCAGTCTAAGATCACAAGGATGGTAAGATAGCAGACACAAAATACTATATAGGCTTCCCCAAACCCCCAGTATAATATCACAAGGTTGGTTAGGTTGCAGGCACTACAAGAAACTATATAGGCTTCCCAAACCCACAACTTAAGATCACAAGGATGGTAAGGTTGAGATACTACAAGAAACCATATAGGTTTTCCCAAACCCCCAGCATAAGATCACAAGGATGGTAAGGTTGCAGACACTACAAGAAACTATAGTGTGCGAGTGGAACTCGAACCCCATTTAGTCAGATCACCAGGCAGGGACGTTTCCAGAAGGCTACCACAACTTATTATACCCTACGTATATGTTTTATTAATTGTATATACCGTGCTAGGCGGTGTATCTTAATAATCCTTATTTGGCAACGGTTATACTCTTATAAGCGGATGAGCAACTCGGAATAATGAGAGCTTTTGTGTGTGGAGGAAATGCGCCCCCACCCCTAAATCTCGATGAAGTCACTGGCAGCAGGGTGGCTGATTCGGTTTAAGGCGATGGACGAACTCTCTCTCTCCGGCTTTTACTCATGATACCTGGCGGTTGATCTTATAATTAGTATAGACCGTGAGGGGTCACTTGCTTTAGTTAGGCACTGCGCATCACAAGGAACTGGCTATCCTTTGATGTATCTAGCCAGCGGAGCGCATCGCGAGGAACTGGCCATCCTATGATGTATCTAGCCAGCGGAGCCCATCGCGAGGAACTGGCCATCCTATGATGTATCTAGCCAGCGGAGCCCATCGCGAGGAACTGGCCATCCTATGATGTATCTAGCCAGCGGAGCGCATCGCGAGGAACTGGGCATCCTTTGATGTATCTAGCCAGCGGAGCGCATCGCGAGGAACTGGGCATCCTTTGATGTATCTTGCCAGCGGAGCGCATCGCGAGGAACTGGGCATCCTTTGATGTATCTAGCCAGCGGAGCGCATCGCGAGGAACTGGCCATCCTTTGATGTATCTAGCCAGCGGAGCGCATCGCGAGGAACTGGCCATCCTATGATGTATCTAGCCAGCGGAGCCCATCGCGAGGAACTGGCCATCCTTTGATGTATCTAGCCAGCGGAGCCCATCACAAGGAACTAACTACGATGTGTTTAGCCAATGAATCCCCTTGAGGCCCTTTGCGTCAATAGGCGTAAGAGGAGATTATGATGAGGAAATGTGTCTTATTAAAAAAAATCTTTATACCTTATACTTTAAAACCCCGGTTATCATCTCTCCGCCTCGACTTCCTCGCCTCAACTTCCTCCACTCCCCCATTAACGCGGTTGGCTAGCAACCGAATAATAATCCCATCCATGTGTACAGAAAAAATGTTTCTCCCGAATAACGCTCATTAGGGCTTCTCCTGGCCCCGGTTAATGAGGTACTTGGCTTTCCCCCAAATGATCTGTCTCAAATGAACATTATATTATGAGACTGGATGTAATTTGACGTCTATGCGTTAAGTTTTATTTTATGATCGCCTGTTAGAATGAATTATGGTTTGTAATGTCTTCAGCGTCGAGCGCATTGTATTTCAATGAATTAATAGCAGTAGATTAATTAGTTCAGCTTTATTTTTATTTATATATATATATATATATATATATATATATATATATATCATGTATATATATCATATATATATATATATATATATATATATATATATATATATATATATATATATATATATATATATATATATATATAATATATATATATATATCATATATATATATATATATTTATATATATAATATCATATATATTTATATATATATATATAACGGATTTTGAGCGAAGCGAAAAATCTATTTTTGGGTGAGATAGCCATGTCGTCCTGATGGAAGTTCCTATAGGGTAGCTTCCTAGGGTATATTACAACTACGGCGATATTCCCAGAGAATTTACCTTAAGGTACCAGAATTCTAACTCCTGGAGCGAGTATCCCTCGTGAAAGGGATATCGCGACATATCAGAGGACGTATTCTAGACACGTCACATGGCAATCTACTACCTGAATAGAGATTCGTCTTGTAGGAGGGAGATTGACGGGATACGAATTCGGGAAAGAAAAAGGGGGGAGCCGCTCCCAAGGCTTCCCAATCCCCCGATTCGTATGCGTGCCTGGCGCCAATCCTGGCGCCATCTGTATTCCTTGTAGCGTACACGAGGTGCTACAGATACTGTATGTAGGGAGGGGTCCTACAGCCCTTTCTTAGAAAGGCAAGGGCGGGTCCATCAGGACGACATGGCTATCTCACCCAAAAATAGATTTTTCGCTTCGCTCAAAATCCGTTTTTTGGGCTCAAGCCATGTCGTCCTGATGGAAGTGTACCAGAGCATTACTGTATCTGTGGATTCTCAGAACGTGCCGTACTCCCCGGAGATATTTATTCCCGGTCGACTAGACCTAGAGACCTAAGATGTTACCGTTATACATCTTTTCAACTAACTATAAACTATGTTAGAGCTTCCTGCCCCCTACAGGGAAGAGTCCTACTAGACTCTGGAAAGTCTCGAAGAGTACATATATCTATGTATGAATATCAGGCAAGCTAATATAGTGGTCTCGCCCTATATTAAGTAAAGCATAGTTTGTAAAGGACCACTGCGTCAATATGAAATATCGACCAGTTTTCCGCACAATACTTGTATTGGCCAAAGGTTTTATATCCGCATAGGAGGAAAACCAATGCAACATAGCTTGCATAAAGGAACAATTCTATTAGAATTATCCCAGATAAAGTACATAGAATGAATGCTCAATTATACCAATAAATTGACACAGGTGAAGGAGACGCAAGGTTCTCAAGAACAAGCTTATTGACAGACAATAAACAGACAGGTTAACCACAATTATACATATATATATAAGAAGAGGATAACCCAAAACTTTAAGCATAAGTATGATAGTAAACAGGGCTTGTTTGTCTGAAAGAAAAACATTAGATGCCACTTTTAAGATACCGAGGTATCAAAGTCATAAAAGCCTGTATTACAAATCAATGACATTAGCGTTAGAAACGCTCGGCACACATGTCTGCACTTATGCTAGGTTCACCTTCGGAAATGGAACAGTCTGGATGGGCAACACAGTGCCCTCACTTAGTTTGTAGTACAGTATGTAACTACACACTCACCCTGGAATTAATCGTCCCAATTAAGACCACTGTTCCTCGCAGAGTTAAACAGTAGGGTTAACACCGCGACCCACTGCTACCACAGATCTCTTTTAGTTCCTCTACTTGCTTCGCATAGTGGCGAAAGAACACTCTGGAAGATTTCCAGCCAGTGTATGAACGGAGATGTTCAAAATCCATGCAATTAAAGAAATTTAAGAATGAGGCAACTTTCCTCGGATCGTGACCTGCGGGTGTATTGTCAGGATCCGCTCTGCGAATAAAATATGTGATTTTTGCTCTGAGTTGATTCAGAGATAAATTTGAGCCTGATGTTTCTCCCCTGAATAGTTGACCACCCTTGAAGTCTGAAGTTCTATGAAGATAGACCTTTAGGCATTCTACTGGACATAGAGATGCATCTTCTTTCAGAGGGCAGATTCTCCAGGGACCCCACCTGTTGGTGGGTAACTCATTCTTGGCGAGAAACGTAGGATCCGGAAACAGGTTCAGTTCTTCCCCATCCAGGAACTGAACACGACCTGCCTCTCTCGAGAGGCTACAATTTCACTAACCCTGGCCCCGGACGCGAGTGCAAATTAGGAAAATAACTTTTTTGTGTCAAATCCTTTAACGCACATTCTTCATTGCTCAACAGAGAAGCGAAATGAAGAACTTGTCTAAAGACCATGAAATGGGCTTTGGAGGTGCTGAAGGTCTGAGCCTAGCACAGGCTTTCGGGACTTTATTAAAGATCTCGTTACCTAGGTCGACCTGGAAGGCATATAGAATGGGTCTTGTCAAAGCAGACTTACACGCTGAAATCGTGTTCGC
This sequence comes from Palaemon carinicauda, assembly GCF_036898095.1. NCBI lineage: Eukaryota > Metazoa > Arthropoda > Malacostraca > Decapoda > Palaemonidae > Palaemon > Palaemon carinicauda. The sequence goes on along the minus strand of NC_090760.1, from coordinate 1,089,880 downwards.
TGCCAACCCTTGACCATGGAGGTGGGGAAAAAAGATAAGCAGAAGTCTGTCAAGATCTGCGGAATCTTTGTCTTGACAAAAGGCCACCCATTTTCTCCAAGATGACTCATATTGCCTTCTAGTAGATTTGCATTTATATTCCTCAAGGAAGTCTATACTGGCTTTCGAAATCCCGAAACGCTTTCTCACCGCTAGGGAGAGAAAATCATGACCTGCAGGGTCCGGGTTTTCTGTAATGAAGCGCAGACAGTTGACTTCTGGACTCGCTGGGTCAGAACTGGATCTGGTAGTGGTACAAACTTCAGCTACAGTTCCAATGCCAGGAGGAACCACACGCTGTTCGGCCACTTGTGGGCCACTATTGCCGCTACCCTTTGAAGGATCTCAGTTTGTTGAGGACCCTCAACAGAAGGTTGTGAGGAGGGAACAGATAAATCTTGGACCATCTGTTCCAGTCGAGGGACATCGCGTCCACTGCTTCCGCTAAGGGGTCCTCGTACGGGGCACGTACAGGGGCAACTTCTTGTTGTCTTTCGTCGCAAAGAGGTCTATCTACAGTTCTGGGACTGATTCAGAATGAAGGAGAATGCTCCTGCGTCTAAGGACCATTCCGACTCTATCGGTGTGAACCTGGATAGAGCGTCCGCTGTCACATTGCGGACTCCTTGAAGGTGAACTGCCGACAGGTACCACTTCTTCTTTTCCGCCAATCGGAAGACGGCCAACATCACCTGGTTGAGAGGTGGTGACCTCGATCCTTGTCGATTCAAGTATCTTACAACTACCTCGCTGTCTATTACCACTTTCTGTGGAACGAATGACGCGGGGAGACTTTCTTTAAGGTAAGGAGCACTGCCCTAGCTTCTAGAAAGTTTTATGAGAAAGGTCTTGAATAGCCTGGACCAAGTCCCCTGGACTTTTTTTTTTTTTTTTTTTCCGATGAGAGTGACCTCCCCATCCCTCCTTTGAGGCGTCTGAGTGAATCGTCACCGACGGGGGAGGTGGCTGAAGAAGAACCTGACTTCTTTAGATGTCTGGCTTGGGACCAAGGCCTGAGAAGAGTACTTAGCCGAAGCGGCTGGTCTTCTCAGATCTCTTCACGCGTTTGATGCATAACTTCTCCAAACTCCGATTGCATCCTTTAGCTGTGCTCTTAGCACTGGGTCTGTCACCAAAGCAAACTGGAGAGAGCGCAGTACTCTCTCCTGCTCGTGTCTTGATATCCTTTCGGAATCTTGAAGTCTCTTGACAGAACCCGCTATCTCCTTCCTTTTCTTCGCTGGGGTGGAGAAAACGGTGTGACAAAAGGTCCCAGTGGAACTTAGCCACTGGAACTTTTGAGATGGAGAAAGTCGAGACTTTTTCTGTTGATCTTGAAGCCTAGGTACTCTAGGAACTGGATCACTGACTGGAAGCTTGCAAGCATTCTGTCTCGGATGCTGCCCACACCAACCAGTCGTCCAGGTAGGCTACTACCTGAATTCCCTTTAGGCGAAATTGTTTGAGAGCTACGCTCGCAAGCTTCGTAAAAATCCTTGGGGCTATGTTTAGCCCGAATGGCATGGCTCCGAAGGCGTGTAGTCTTCGCTGTAGCCTGAACCCTAGGTAGGGGGAGAGTCGATGGCTAATTGGAATGTGCCAGTAGGCATCTGACAAGTCTATAGAGACGGAATATGCCCTCTTGGGCAGTAAGGTCCTTATGTGTTGCAGTGTTAGCATTTTGAATTTGCAATTCACTATGAACTTGTTAAGTGGCGACAAGTCCAGAATGACTCTGAGCTTTTCCGAGTCTTTCTTGGGAACACAAAACAGCCTCCCTTAGAAATTGATGGGCTTCACCCTTTTTCTCCAACCGTTCTTGAACGTACTCCTCCATAACGGGGGTGGAGTGTTGGAAAAAACCGAAGGTACGGGGGTGGAGTGCTGTACCAGCTCCCGCCCAATCCATTCTTGAGTAGGCTGTGGGCCCAGGGATCGAAGGTCCACCGATCCCGAAATTTCAGAAGTCTCCCTCCTACCGGTATCCCTCACTTGGACTGCCGTCCTGAGGTCTTGCCTTCCTGACCACGACCACCCCTGAATCCCCTTCCCCTTGAGGGGCGTCTAGACGAGCCTCTGGCTGCTCCTCTAGGCTTTGCTCGGAAGGAAGTAGACTGCCCTTCGAACGCTGGGGTGAATGCCGTGGACTGTGTCGACACGGCCTGGGGTACCCACTGAAAGGTGGTCGGGGTTTGTGCCACGATCTGGGGCACTGGGGGCAATGGCAATTGCAGTTGCTGTTGCTGTCTAAGAGGCTTGGCTGGCCGAGACGGTAGCCTAGTCCTCATAGTCTTCCTCTTTGGTTGAGGACCCTCATCCGGGGAAGACTTTCTTTTGATAGCCAGGTCCCACTTCTGGAGAAGGTTTCTATTCTCCAAGGTGGCTTTATCAAAAACTTCTTTGACCAAGTCGGTAGGGAAAAAGGTCTTTTCCCCAAATGTTGGAGGAGATTAGTTTCTTTAGCTCGTGCCTCACTGTAGCCGAGGTAAACACGAACTCCCTACAAGCTCTCCTTGCCTTGACGAAGCCATAAAGGTCCTTCGTCACTGTGGCCAGATGAGGCTTGGCCACTACCATGAACATTTCATGGACCTTGGGGTCACTTGCCATCGTCTCGAGAGTAGTCTGAAGAGACATTGAGGCAGTCAGTCTTTCTTTTGTATCGAGCTCACTTCGCAAAAGAAAGTCAGACAGCTTAGGGGGGTCCTTGCCGAACTGACGTCCGGCAATATCAGCCTCCAACTTTCCACTTAGAACGTAAGATGGACGTCCTTCCAATCTTTGTGGTCCATAGGCAGGGCCAGCGACAAGGGTTTACACTCCTCTAGGGAGGGGCAAGACTTGCCGGCCTCGATTGCTTTTAGTACAGCCAGAAACCCTTTCTGTAAAAAGGGGGAAGGCTCTAGTAGGCGAGGACACAAAGGAAGGGAGCTTCCTATTCAATGCAGCTACCTTTGAGTTAGAGAAGCCCCTCTCTTTCATCGAAGATGAAAGTAGAGCTTGAGCCTTAGCATGGTCATCACTATGACCTCCTTCGGCTCTGACTCCTCCTTTGAAGCTGGTTCCTTCCTCAGCCGGACATAACAGTCCGGATATGGTGCCTTGCTGGGCCAGAATTCCACCCTCCAGGGGAACTGAGCCCAGCATATCCGAGATGACGATCTTTCCAGTCGTCATCGACATGTGCTCAGCATACCTCCATGGGTTAGCATCCGAGCACAAAGGAAGGTCTTTCACATTAAGCTTTTCTGGGGCCCATGTGATTCTGCAAGGCACTGCATTCGCAGTTCCATTGCAGCCGCCTTCTCCTGATTCTCCTTCTGCATTTGTTGGATCATTCCAACAATAGAAGAGAGGGCCTGTCCCAGCTCTACTGGGAGACCGGCCGATGTAGAGGGACTTGAACTTCATCCTGGGCTTCTGCAAGGAGGTCTTCCTCCTGACACCCGTCCACATCAGATATCCTGTCATTTAGCTGGATGTCTTGCATCGCGACCGCGACTTCAGCATCCACCTGGATCTGAACTTAGGGGATCTCCTCTTGAGGCTGGGGAATCACTGCCTCAGCTGATGCCTTAGGGAAAAGATACGCCCTCATCTTCTCACTTGGAAGATAAGGGCCAGAAGTGTACTTTTGGAAGCCCCTTACCCAGGTATGAAGCTTCTTCCTAGCTATTTAAATGTCTCATTAATCAGGTTAGTGCACACAGTACATACCTGAGGGTCCCAATACCGGAGATCATCCTTGGAGACAAGCACTTCCCCACTTCGGAGTGTCCTTCTGTAAAGAGAAGAAATTTCCATGAGTATCAAGTGAACTATGTATCACTGGATATGCATAGTATAGCATAACAATTCATAAATGAAAGACACACACTTGTGTTTCCCTCACAACCCATTGTTGCAGCCTTCCAGATAATAAAATCAAAAAATGGTTTATCTCTACTAGAGTAACCAATGCAAGGTTTCCATAGGAAACAGGTGGAGCTCACACCTAGGCAATGATTTTAAAAATCCTGGATAATAGACGGGGAAGAACTCTGCTTCCTGTCTGAGGGCAACAGCAAAGGGCTGTGTAAGAAAACACAATAGTGTTAGAAGATACAGTGCTGTACCTAAACTTTTACTATAGTTTTCTTCTTACTGTATATGCTATACAGAAGAATACTAGTACAGTATAGGAGGATGTGTGCCGGCCTGCCTTTGCCGGCCGGCACACACCACAATTAGCTTTAAAGTATACTACTTAACAGCTATAGGGCGGCAGCCCTCTGGTTCAAATGCCTGTGCCGGCGGCAGCAACTGCCGGCCAGCAACAGCCAGTGTTGGCCGGCAATGATTGCCGGCCAGCAACTACACAAGGTAGTACCCAGCTGCCGGCCACACTCTTGGTGACCGGCAGACAAGGACTGACATAAGCCGGCCGGCAAAGGTACAAGACCGATGCCAGCCGGCAGCAAAAGAACCAGAAGACTACCCCTGCCCGGCTGCCGGCCTCATAGGCCGGCTGCCGGGACAGGTACAGCACTAGAAGAAAATAGAATGGATGCCGGGATAAGAGTGTACACAACCCCCCCAGCCCGGCAACCGAAAGAGTGCATATAAGGAAGGGGAGAAACTTAATTCAGGCTTCCTTGACCAATGCCGTCCGGCTCTGCCGGCAGGCATGGATGAGGGACCAAGAGAGGTCCGGGCAGCACTCGAAAACATAAGACCCTTGCCGTCCAGCGTCTCTGCCGGCCGGCAATGGGCTTAGTCAATCCAAATCCCAGCCTATACTAGGTCCAGAAGTAGAATGACATATGGTACAGTAATACCCCTGCCGGCCAGCTCTGCCGGCCAGCAAGGTACAGTACAGTAATGGCTAGGCCATTACGGAGAAAGAGGGGGAAGGGACAAGAGGGTCCTGCCAACCTTGCTTTAGTGACAGATCACCCGTAGCCAAGAACTCTGTCTTAGCCTAAGGGAGATCTAAGGGAAAGGGCCAGCGCAGTAGTATAATACCTGCCAGCTTCCAGAGCACCAAAGCAAGGAAGGCGTTGCAACTCCCAAGGGAAGATATATCCTCCCCGAGAACAGCAACAGGACTTAGTCTGGTCGATCACACAAGAAGGAATCATAACTACAGAAACCTTCGACAGTGACCTAAGGGAGCTCAGCTCCCTTTGTAAGTGTTAGGTCAGCGAGGGAGACTCTGCCCCAAGCCAAACAACACTGACTCAGACTAAAAACTCTGTTGTTCTGACCCTCTTTGAACCAGACTCTGCTGGAACAGGAAGGTACAGTAACACCCTAGTATAGTTTTATCGAAAATAAATTCGGAAAAAACCACTTAGGGATAAGCCCAAGGCTTAAACAGAGGGAAAGGGATTGCATACCTTCTCCGAAGAAAAGAAAGCAACCGGGGAGTATGATAAAGTATACTAAGGCTCCATAAGCAATTAGCCTAGGCACCAAGAGAATCGATTACCTAATTCACCGAAACTCTCACGTATACAATCTTGGAAATATTCCACACAGTCTAACATGTATAAAATATAGCCTAAAGCTTCAATAAAATTTTAATTACACTCGGAAAAACCATAATCATGCATTAAGTACTAGGACCAAACGACTAGGCTACATGGCCTAGCGTAGGCCAGAATGGCGAATACTTCGCCAAATAATACTAAGCACGAAAGGAAATCCTATGTAAAGCTAAATAGCTAAATTTTATTAAGCAAAACAACCAGGAATGTCACTCTGACTAACTAATTTATACCTAGCGAGTGACAGTGTCCAGGACACCTCTGGTAGGCTACGGCTCTTGTATCAAAGATTAATCCTATTAATCACTCAAAATTTTACCAAGAGCCTACATTTATACATAACAGACACTATACTCAACTTATCCGAGGTCAACGAAGACGAAGAAGCCATGAAAAGCTGAATAAATCCAAGATTTGCGAGAAAAACAGGAAAAAACACCGAGTTGTTAAGCTACGCAAAAAGGAATACAGATGGCGCCAGGATTGGCGCCAGGCACGCATACGAATCGGGGGATTGGGAAGCCTTGGGAGCGGCTCCCCCCTTTTTCTTTCCCGAATTCGTATCCCGTCAATCTCCCTCCTACGAGACGAATCTCTATTCAGGTAGTAGATTGCCATG
>NC_090760.1:1078694-1081194 GCF_036898095.1 Palaemon carinicauda | reverse complement strand
GAATTTGTGTAATTTTCTCTTCACTTTATGGTGATACAGTTTTCTTCCCATGATTTGATGGGATGTCTGAATATGAGTCAATGATCCCTCTTGGTGTATGATGTATCGTTGCTCTTTGCTTAACTTTATATTTTCTTCTTTTTTGGTGTTTAATCTCATCCTGTTTCTGGCGTTTTATTATGTTTTTTCAATTCCTTGTTTACTTGTCTGTTGTATTTCAATAATGGACTTCTTTCTTAACTTGAACCTTGAGTCTTAGTATTGTGCTTTTATAACTTAGTTTTACATCTAGACTTCCAATGATATTATCAAAGTTTTGCATCTAGACTTCCAATGACAATTATATCGAAGTTTTGCATCTAGACTTCCAATGACAATATCAAAGTTTTGCTCTAGACTTCCAATGACAATATCATAGTTTTGCCTCTAGACTTCCAATGACAATATCATAGTTTTGCCTCTAGACTTCCAATGACAATATCAAAGTTTTGCTTCTAGACTTCCAATGACAATATCAAAGTTTTACTTCTAGACTTCCAATGACAATTATATCAAAGTTTTGCCTCTAGACTTCCAATGACAATATCGAAGTTTTGCCTTCTAGACTTCCAATGACAATATCAAAGTTTTGCTTCTAGACTTCCAATGACAATATCAAAGTTTTGCCTCTAGACTTCCAATGACAATTATATCAAAGTTTTGCCTCTAGACTTCCAATGACAATATCAAAGTTTTGCCTCTAGACATCCAATGACAATATCAAAGTTTTGCTCTAGACATCCAATGACAATATCAAAGTTTTGCCTCTAGACTTCCAATGACAATTTTATCAAAGTTTTGCCTCTAGACTTCCAATGACAATATCAAAGTTTTGCTCTAGACTTCCAATGACAATATCAAAGTTTTGCCTCTAGACTTCCATTGACAATATCAAAGTTTTGCCTCTAGACTTCCAATGACAATATCAAAGTTTTGCTCTAGACTTCCAATGAAAATATCAAGTTTTGCTCTAGACTTCCAATGACAATATCAAAGTTTTGCTCTAGACTTCCAATGACAATTATATCAAAGTTTTGCCTCTAGACTTCCAATGACAATTATATCAAAGTTTTGCCTCTAGACTTCCAATGACAATATCAAAGTTTTGCTCTAGACTTCCAATGACAATATCAAAGTTTTGCTCTAGACTTCCAATGACAATGATATCAAAGTTTTGCCTCTAGACTTCCAATGACAATGATATCAAAGTTTTGCCTCTAGACTTCCAATGACAATGATATCAAAGTTTTGCCTCTAGACTTCCAATGACAATGATATCAAAGTTTTGCCTCTAGACTTCCAATGACAATGATATCAAAGTTTTGCCTCTAGACTTCCAATGACAATGATATCAAAGTTTTGCCTCTAGACTTCCAATGACAATGATATCAAAGTTTTGCCTCTAGACTTCCAATGACAATGATATCAAAGTTTTGCCTCTAGACTTCCAATGACAATTATATCAAAGTTTTGCCTCTAGACTTCCAATGACAATTATATCAAAGTTTTGCCTCTAGACTTCCAATGACAATTGTATCAAAGTTTTGCCTCTAGACTTCCAATGACAATGATATCAAAGTTTTGCATCTAGACTTTCAATGACAATTATATCAAAGTTTTGCATCTAGACTTCCAATGACAAGTATATCAAAGTTTTGTCTCTAGACTTCCAATGACAATGATATCAAAGTTTTGCATCTAGGCTTCCAATGACAATGATATCAAAGTTTTGCCTCTAGACTTCCAATGACAATATCAAAGTTTTGCTTCTAGACTTCCAATGACAATATCAAAGTTTTGCCTCTAGACTTCCAATGACAATTATATCAAAGTTTTGCATCTAGACTTCCAATGACAATTATATCAAAGTTTTGCTTTTAGACTTCCAATGACCATATCAAAGTTTTGCTTCTAGACTTCCAATGACAATTATATCAAAGTTTTGCCTCTAGACTACCAATGACAAGTATATCAAAGTTTTGCCTCTAGACTTCCAATGACAATATCATAGTTTTGCCTCTAGACTTCCAATGACAATATCATAGTTTTGCCTCTAGACTTCCAATGACAATATCAAAGTTTTGCCTCTAGACTTCCAATGACAATATCAAAGTTTTGCCTCTAGACTTCCAATGACAATATCAAAGTTTTGCCTCTATACTTCCAATGACAAGTATATCAAAGTTTTGCCTCTAGACTTCCAATGACAAGTATATCAAAGTTTTGCCTCTAGACTTCCAATGACTATATCTAAGTTTTGCCTCTAGACTTCCAATGACAATATCTAAGTTTTGCCTCTAGACTTCCAATGACAAGTGTATCAAAGTTTTGCCTCTAGACTTCCAATGACAAGTATATCATAGTTTTGCCTCTAGACTTCCAATGACAACTATATCAAAGTTTTGCTTCTAGACTTCCAATGACAACTATATCAAAGTTTCGCCTCTAGACTTCCAATGAC
>NC_090760.1:1063694-1073694 GCF_036898095.1 Palaemon carinicauda | reverse complement strand
TATTTTAAGAACAGTAACATCATCTAAATAAATGTTATATAAACTATAAAAACATTAACATAACAAAAGGAATAGAAATAAGATAGAATAGTGTGCCCGAGTATACCCTCAAGCAAGAGAACTCTAACCCAGAATATCGTCGTTTCCTGATTTTCTTTTTGAACATAGTTATTTTCCCCTTTCATATTTATGATGCCGCAAACGTTTGATATATTTTGACATTGACTGATAAGCTCCTTTGTTGTGGCTCTTCCCACTTGACGTTTTTTCGTTCCACGAATGATGGATATTTGTCAGCTGTTTCGTGATGAAAGTTCCATCATGAACGTTCCATCATGAACGTTCGATCACGAACGTTTCATTATAAAAGTTTGTAAGCAAAGAAGAGACTTTTCAACCTGTGATGAATTTTATGATTATTATGGTAATTTGATTTGTTCTTATTCAATCATTATTAAAGTTTGTAAGCAAAGGAGAGAATGCTCGATGACTTGTGATAATTTTTATGATTATTAGAGGAATTTCATCTCTTTATTCAAAACTGTCCTTTAAATCTCGATTGTAAGTTTGATGTTTCATAATCGTTTGACGTTCCATCACTAACGTTTCATTATCAAAGTTTGTAAGCAAAGAAGAGAATTCTCAACAACCTGTGATGGTTTTTATAATTATTAGTGGAATTTAATTTTTTATTCAAAACTGTGTACTTTAAATCTCAATTTGTAAGTTTGATATTTCATAATCGTTTAAAATTCAATTTTTATTAAATTCAGATAATTTGTTGGTTTAGAATTTTTTTTTATAGTTTTCGTTAGGAGTAAATTTTAATTTTCATTGTCTTTCATCTTTTGATAAATAGATCTGGATCTATAAACCGGGGGTACTCTTAGAAAGACGAGCTGATAACGTATACATTACATAGTTACCTATATATGTGTGTGTGTATGTATATATATATATATATATATATATATATATATATATATATATATAATATTATATATATATATATATGTGTGTGTGTGTGTATATATGTATATATATATATATATATATATATATATATATATATATATATATATATATATATATATATATGTGTGTGTGTGTATATATATATGTTCATATATATATATATATATATATATATATATATATTATATACATATAATATATATTTATATATATATATAATATATATACATATAATATATATGTATAATATATATAAATATATATATATATATATATATATATATATAAAATGTACATATGTATATATATATATATACATACATATATATATATATATATATATATATATATATATCTATATATATATATATATATATATATATAGATATATATATATACATATATATACATATATATATATATATATATATATATATATATATATACATTATATAATATATATAATGATAAATTGCCAGAAAAATTAATGAGCCATTCAGCAAAAAATAATAAACAATTCTCATATTCTTTTCATTAAAGAACCCTTTTGCTTCTCATCATTTTTCCTTCCAGTTTTCCTGAGAGAAAATAGAACAATATTTCTCGTAGCGACATAAAATATAATTTTGAGTTCATTCAGACATCACCTCCTGTTTTTCTGTTCTGATAAATTATCAAATGTTTTCAGACATTTCTTATAACGAGAGTCTCATTTCTTATCTTTTTATTGATTTTGTTTGCTTGAATTTCTTGTTTATCTTGTCAATGGCTTTTTATTGTTTATATATGACAAATCTGTTTTTTCACGCTGTTAATAGTTTATATAGGACATATCTGTTTTGACGCTGTTACTGTTTTTAGAATGGTATATTGTTAATTTATTCTCATCATTTAATTATTTCCTTATTTCCTTTCCTCACTGGGCTATTTTTCCCTGTTGGAGCCCTTGGGGTCATAGCATCTTGCTTTTCCAACTAGGGTTGTGGCTTGGCTATTAATAATAATCATAATAATATTCATTACTTCTCATTTTTCTCTGTAGTGCAATGCATTTCTTTTTTTTTTTCTTATTGTTACCCTTGACCATGTTTGAAGGTTTAAAGGCCGCTCATGAATGGCAGAGGCAAGGGACAGTGACATTGCCCAAGCAAGCAGGACATTGCTCTAGAGACTTAACATATTAATTATGGTCAACGCTCAAGCACCCACTACACCCAAGCCAAGACCAAAGAGGGCTAGGCAATGGCTGCTGATTACTCAGCAGATAGACTAATGGCTTCCCCCAATACCTGCCCCCCCCCCCTCTACTTAGTTCGCAAGGACGTTAAGATTGCAGTGACCAAAGGAACTAACGAGTTTGAGAGGGACTCGAACAACAGTCTAGCAATCACCAGGCCACCACAACCATTTAATAATGCTGATAATAATAATAATAATAATAATAATTATTATTATTATTATTATTATTATTATTATTATTGCTATTATTATTTTTATTATTATCATTATTTTTTATTATTATTATTTATATTATTATTTTTATTATTAATATTATTATTATTGTTGTTGTTGTTATTATTTTTATTTTTTATTAATTTAGTTTAAAAATGTTTTTTTTTTAAGTTTTCACCTTTTTATTCGTTTTACTTTATTTCATATTTTTATTTTTTATTTTATTACTTTTTATCTTTCATTTTTTTATTTTATTATACTTAAGTTTTCATCTTTTTATTAATTTAATTTTTTTATTATTTAATTTTTTTATTATTTAATTTTTTTTATTTTTTATTTTTTTTTTAAATTTGTATAACTTTTTAATTATAATTTTATTATTTTTAACTTTTTAATTAAAATTTTATTATTTTTATAATTTTTATGATTTCTATTTTTTATAATTTTTATTATTTTAATTTGATCATTATGAATCCAGTTGTTATTCCAACATAGCTTGAGTACATAGAAGACAGCATGACACAGTACCTTTAATCCTCTTCATTATCTTACCCTTCACCCAAAACTGCCTCTAGTTAAACGGTTCAGTGTTCCATACCTTAATGGATAATCTATAATCTTGAAACAGTAGACCTCACTCCACCCCCCCCCCCCAGCCGCCGGGGGGGGGGGCCCCCCATCAAATTTGGGAAATATTAAAGGAGGACTTTTTTTTAAACTCACTGTTTTTAAGGTTCCTTCAGATGTGTGAAGGATAGTATCACACGGCTTCTAGGATTCCTTTGGGAAGGGAGATGATATCTTTAGATTCGAAATTCTCTTAGTGTGAGGATATTGTTTCGTGATATTTTTATTTTATTGTGAGAAGGATATTGTGTCATGAGTTCTAGAATTCTTTTTGGTTGGAATAAGATAGTTATTTGCTAAGTTGTTATTTAAGGTTGATATTTTTTTCCATTTAAACGAGAGTAAAAATTGCCATTTAATCTTCTAGAGTTGAGTCCTTCGCTTGTTCCCCTCTGGAATTTTTTTTAGGTGGATTTTTTTGTTCTTTTTTTTTGTTCATTCAAACGAAAGTTAAAAATGTCATATCTTAGATAGTTGAGTCCTTCACTTGATGTCATCCGGACTTTTTTTATATAGATTTTTATTTTTCATTTGATCGACAGCAAAAACTGCTATTTAATCATTTATGGTTGAGTCCTTTCCTTGATGTCCTCAGGACTTTTTTTAGATGGATTTTTTTTCCTTTTGAAGGACAGTAAAAACTGTCATTTAATCATATATAGTTGACTCCTTCGTTAGATGTCCTCTGAACTTTATGAACACCATTTACGTATTTAACCTACATTATATACCACCCTTATGCAACGATTATCATCATGGCAAAAGTGCCAGGCTATCTAACCAAAAATGCCATATATCATTATAAAAAAACTTACGAAGAATGTCAAAACAAATATCTACAGAATTCACAATATCAATGTCCACCCCAACGCCGCTATGTGTGTTTCAATTATCACGCCTCGCTTGTGTGAGGGACTTTAATCAAAGCAGTCGGATTGAATGCCTCAAGTTGCTTGATAGAGGCGCATGCATCCTTGGGTAGCTATTTCGCTAATTGCTCTATTCATGCGAGGGAATTGGTTAGTGCCAACACATAAATTAGGTAAGGTATTTTGGGGATGCCAGGTAAACTTTCTTATTACTTTGTCAAAACAATTTATGGGGAAGTTGTTTATCTGCGGTGGCCTGGTGGTAGCGACCTTGCCTGGTGGTGATTGCCAGACTGTGGTTCGAGTCCCGCTCAAATTAGTTAGTTCCTTTGGTCGCTGCAACCTTAACATCCTTGTGAGCTAAGGATGGGGGCTTGTTGTTAACTGCGGTGGCCTGGTGGTAGCGACCTTGCCTGTTGATTGCCAGACTGTGGTTAGAGTCCCGCTCAAATTAGTTAGTTCCTTTGGTCGCTACAACCTTATTATCCTTTTGAGCTAAGGATGGGGGCTTGTTGTTTATCTACGGTGGCCTGATGGTAGCGATCTTGCCTGTTGATGGCCTGACTGGGGTTCGAGTCCCGCTCAAACTCGTTAGTTCCTTTGGTCTCTGCAACCTTACTATCCTTGTGAGCTAAGGATAGGGGCTTTTTGTTTATCTGCTATGGCCTGGTGGTAGCGTCCTTGCCTGTTGATTGCCAGACTGGGGTTCGAGTCCCGCTCAAACTCGTTTAGTTCCTTTGGTCGCTGCAACCTTACTATCCTTGTGAGCTAAGGATCTGTGATTTTGGGTGGAGCCTATAGTTCTATCTGCTGAATCATATGAAGCCATTGCCTGGCCCTCCTTGGTCCTAGCTTGGGTGGAGGTACGTTACCAACCAGGCCACAATCATATAAATCGGGTAACTTTTCATCAATAAAGATATTGAATATGATTCCATGATTTTCAAAATATATTTTATATTAAAAAGGAAATCATTGGGTTCGTATAAATGTCACGAGGATTCTACGAAAAATATAAAAAAGGGGGGTTTTATAAGTAATCAGAATCTATTCAGTATAAAACTCGCCTGGAAATAAATTAAAATTTTTATTAGTGGTTATTGAAGAAGCGGGGAATATCAAATCAAACTCCACGTTTGTTCAAATGCAAGTATGAGAAAAGGTAAAACGTAGATGTTATTATTTTCGAAAGGCGAAATTATACGAACATAATAAATTCAACTCGATTTAAAAATAAAAATAATGAACAAGGAAATTAGGAAAATAAACAAAATGTAAAAGTTTTTAAGAATTAAATGCAAAGGGAATAAAACTAAACCAGAAAACGTAAAGATTATTATTTTCGAAAGGCGATATCATACGAACATGAGAAAATCAACTTGATTTGATACACACACACACACACACTTATATATATATATATATATATATATATATATATATATATATATATGTATGTATATATATATACATATATATATATATATATATATATATATATATATATATATATATATATATAATGTGTATATATATATATATATATATATATATATATATATATATAAATGTGTGTATGTATATACATATATGTTTATATAATGAATGAAATAAGGAAATTGAGCAAAATTTTAAAAATATAGAAAATAAAAAGCATAAAAAGAAAACATCCGAATAGAACTGAACTAATTGCTTTTCCCTAACATGATATGTTCAGAACTAGCCTCCACAAGGCACTAGAAGAGTTGGAAGCCCCATTCCTACATGGCTGAGGACTATGAAGCGCGAAGTAGATGATGATGAATGGAAAAGTATTGAATTAAAAGCTCAAGATAGAGTCGACTGGCGAAATCTAACCGTGGCCCTTTGCGTCAATTGGCGTAGGAGGAGGAGGAGATGATGATGATGATGATGATGATGATGAATATTTTCCTCAAGCAATACGATCTGCATGATATATGCAAGCACCATCTTCAGAGAAACCCCTGAGTAATGACCCTCTTAATATTGCATGATGATGGAGGGTTCGATTGCATGAGAGGCGTATGCAAGCAATCGGGGATAATCAAATATTTATCGAATATAATCTAGTATTTATTGGCAATATCCGACTACAGGATATTGCGCTCTCTCTCTCTCTCTCTCTCTCTCTCTCTCTCTCTCTCTCTCTCTCTCTCTCTCTCTCTCTCTCTCGGCATCATTCGCAAGAGAGGGAGAGAGAAAATCTTGTGTGTGTATATATATATATATATATATATATATATATATTATATATATATATATAATATACAATATATCATTACAAATCATGTGGTGTTCTGCTAATATGGACAACGTCATCAGCATACTTTGTCAGTTAGTGTCCTGTTATTAATTCAGTCCAATCCTGTTCTACGTATTACAAAATCTGTGAGGATAAACAACATAGGTGGCAACACATTCCCTTGGAGTACTCTACTGTTTACTGGAAACTCATTTTATAGGACTCCACTAACATTAACTTTGCACTTGCTATGGTCATGAGCAGACTTAATGAAATGTACATATTTGTGAGGAACTCCATAATAACGCAGGACTCTTCACAAAATTGACCAGTGCACACTAACAAAGGCCTTTTAATAGTCCACAAATGTCATCTAAAGTGGATTTCTATATTCTACACATTGCAATATAAAATGTCTTAAAATGAAAATTTGGTCAGTACAACTTGAACCTTTTATAAATCCTGCTTGTTCATCTCTCAGCTTTTCATCATTCTTTCTCTCTTCTTTAGAATGAACATACTATAAATTTTCATCACAACTGATGCAAGTGTGATGCCTCTGTAATTATTGCAATCGGTCAGATCTTCTATTTGTGCCATTTTCACCAACACTCCTAACTCCCATTTATCAGGTTTTACATCGTCACGCCATAGTCTACAAAATAATCTTGTAAATAGTCTGGAAGTCACTTCATTTTCGGCCAGTATCATCTCGGCAGTTATTCCATCGTATCCAGGGGCTTTCCATCTCTTTAGTCTTTTTGGGATAGCTTCGACTTCAAACACACTGAATTCATTCATGGGGACATCAAAGTCTTCCTCAGCTTCAGGTATATCAATTAAATTCAAATCCTTCTTTATCTCCAATTCATGGCCTCACTAAAGTGTTCCATCTAACTTTGCCTTTCTTCATTTTCTGCTATGAGAAATTCATCTCTCTCTTTTATGGGTAAATGCTGCTGCTTCTTTGCACTCGTAGAAATTTCATTAATAATTCTCTGAGCAATTCTTACACCATAGCCACTCCCTGAATTCATTCAAACCTTTGTCAGCTTAATCTGCGTTCCTGTCTTCATATTGTCCCCAGTCATAACTGGCTTTTCTTTTGACTATGAAAACTGGAATACTTTGCATGCTCTACATTGTAATTTTCATTACTTCCTCGAAAACTTTCAATCATCAGTTTCTGTCTCTTTTTTTTATAGTATCCCAAGTATCATTTGATATCCGTGGCTTTCTCCTTGTAACTGCGTGTCCCAAAAACTTCACTATCACACCATTCTTTGTTAATGGTCTGCTCTAATCATACACACACACACACACATATATATATATATATATATATATATATATATATATATATATATATATATATATATATATACTGTATATAAGTATATATATTATATATACTATATATATAATGTATATATATATACTGTATATATGTATATATATATTATATATATATGTATATACTATATATATATATATATATATATATATATATATATATATATATACTATATGTATAAATATTATATATATGTATATACTATATATATATATATATATATATATATATATATATATGTATATGTATATATATATATATATATATATATATATATATATATATATACTGTATATATGTATATATATTATATATATACTATATATATGTATATATATATACACATATATATATATATATATATATATATATATATATATATATATATACACACACACACATACGACATCTAAAACTCACTTATTTTCATTATATCTTGTCCTGACATATGTACTAACATTACCGAAAAGAAAAAATAATTTTCTGCTATAATTCCCGTCTTCATTATTCAATCTAATAGGCCTCTATTGTTTCCTTTCCTTTCATTCTAACCTGTACTTAATGCAAATGTGTCCATTAAGGGACAAGCCTCCTAGACAGTATTCCAGCTGTATCTCCCATATCGAGTGAGGCAACGGATATCGGATCTAGTCCGTTATTGTGGAATGTATCTGTCACAAGTTAACATCTCCTTTCTATAGATATCGGAGACGTATCTATTTACTAAATGATTTACTATAGTCAATTTCTTTTAGCGATGCAGATTTGCACCGACTCGCAGCGGTGCCCTTTTAGCTCGGAAAAGTTTCCTGATCGCTGATTGGTTAGAATTATCTTGTCCAACCAATCAGCGATCAGGAAACTTTTCCGAGCTAAAAGGGCACCGCTGCGAGTCGGTGCAAATCTGCCTCGACAAAAGAAATGGACTATAGTGAAGATATGTCTTCTTATGCTGAGGTAATTTGATTAGAGGCGATATTTGTAAATTATTGTTTATGATAAATTCAGTGATATTTCATTCATGTGTTTTTCATATATTGGGTTTCTTTTAGGGTTTATGTATGTACTAAAGGATTCACTAATGCAGATATATCTTCTTATGCTGAGGTAGTTTGAGTTGAGGCCATATTTTTAAATTATTGTTTATGATAAATTCAGATTAATAAATTTCATTCATGTGTTTTTCATATATTGGTTTTATTTTAGGATATTGTATATAATTACTCGTATCATCTTTGATATTTAAGTATTAGACTTCTGATGCTGAGGAAATTTGAGTAGAGGCGATATTTCTGTAAATCATTGTTTTATATTCATAAGTTCAGGATAATAAATATTATTATTATTGTTGTTTTTGTTGTTGTTGTTGTTGTTGTTACAAGCCAAGCTACAACCCTAGTTGGAAAAGCAAGGTGCTATAAGCACAAGGGCTCCAATAGGGAAAAATAGCCCAGTGAGGAAAGGAAATAAGGAAATAAATAAATGATGAGAATAAATCAATTGTGTTTTTCATAGATTGGCTTTATTTTAGGATATTGCACATAATTAATCGTATTATCTTTTATATTTAACAAGAAAACAATTCAATTTATAGGAAATAAATCCGTTTTTTATGCACATAATTAATCGTATCTTTGATATTTAACAAGAAAACAATTTAATTCATAGGAAATAAGTCAGTTTTTTAATAAATATTTTTACATACCAATATTAAAAAATTTTCAACTTCTGACATAACTAGATAGATATAAGATATACACCTTTGAGAACGAGCTATATCATAAATAAATACCCTTATGAAGGTCTTCCTTTGATATTTAACCAGAAAACAATTTAATTTATAGGAAATAGGTCGGGTTTTTTAATAGATATTTTTATTTTTATACACCAATGTTAAAAAGATTTCAACTTCCTACATAACTAGATAGATATCCACCCTTAAGAGAACGAGCGATATCATAAATAAATATCCTCATCAAGGATTTCTTTTGATATTTAACCAGTAAACAATTTAATTTATAGGAAATAGGTCGGGTTTTTTAATAGATATTTTTATTTACACACCAGTGTTAAAAAAATTCTCAACTAACGACATAACTAGATAAATATCCACCCTTAAGAGAACGAGCTATATCATAAATAAATACCCATATCAAGGCCTTCCTTCGGACATTCGAACATATCCAGATATCCACATGGCATAGTCGCACAGTGTTATCCATGGCAATTAGCCTGGCCCGCTAGGGTCCCTGGAGGGGCTTACCCCAATCCCAATATCCTGTTCTCAGCCGTTGGAGGAGGTTTAATTAAAGCAATGAAGTTAAACCAAAGCGGTTGTTCGATATGCTTAGGTACGATTTCAGAGACAGGTCGTTAATGGAATCGAGGTTATGACCTCCTTGGGAGGTAGGGTGTCTCCTTGCGAGGTAGGGCCTCCTTGCGAGGTAGGGCCTCTTCGCG
>NC_090760.1:1059782-1063194 GCF_036898095.1 Palaemon carinicauda | reverse complement strand
TCCTTTCCTCACTAGGCTATTTTCCCTGTTGGAGCCCCTGGGCTTATAGTATCCTGCTTTTCCAGCTAGGGTTGTAGCTTAGCAAGTAATAATAATAATAATAATAATAATAATAATAATAATAATAAATAATTATGAAAAACCATAGAACCTTCATATAACTCGATTAAATCTGTAACGTTTATTGATAAACAATTGCTAATTGTATCATCTTCGACAATTCTGTAAAATTCGTCTGATTTCCTGAAATAAGAAAAAATACAAATATGGAAAAAATATTTTCCCTCAATTAAAGACAAAAAAAAAAAAAAAACTCAAATCTTAAAGGTGTGAATTGAATAAATGAAATTAAACCACCGAAAAAAATATTTTCCCTAAAGTAAAAACCAAAAATATTTCAAATTTCAAATTTGCGAATAGAATAAATGAAATTAAACCACCGAAAAAAATATTTTCCCTCAATTAAAAACAAAAAATATTTCAAATTTCAAAGTTGCAATTTGAATAAATGAATAAATTGTTTGAATAAAATCCTGAGTGAATCAGATAATTAACTTTGAGTATAAGAACGACTGAATAAACGAATCATTCTCCTTTCTCCATCAAGGGTCTTCGCCATCCAGCCCCCAAACACAGGAGGAAGTTTCATCCCGAATATTGCCAAAGTTTCTCTGTACCGAGGACGCTGACGGACTTCCTGGAGGAATCTTTGCCAAAGATAACTTGAGGAACGACGGATATGGAAGGAAAGTCAATTCGGACTTCTGTGCAGTGGAGAATAGTCCTTTGTGAAGTCAATTCCATGTCAAGTTATCGATATATTCTTGTAGGTAGTTTTGTAAAATGATAGAGAAATTTTATTTGTATTCTGTTTGTGTTATGTTCTTAGTTGGTATTTTCAAAATTTCATAAAGCAAAATTTTGATGATTTTGATAATTTTGATAATTTTGATAGTCTTTAAATAATTTTGATAATTTTGATAGTCGTTAGATAATTTTGATAATTTTGATAGTCATTAGATAATTTTGATAGTCGTTACATAATTTATATAATTTTGATAGTCGTTAGATAATTTTGATAGTCGTTAGATAATTTTGATAGTCGTTAGATAATTTTGATAGTCTTTAGATAATTTTGATAGTCGTTAGATAATTTTGATGGTCATTAGATAATTTTGATAGTCGTTAGATACTTTTGATAGTCATTAGATAATTTTGATAGTCGTTAGATAATTTTGTTAGTCATTAGACAATTTTGATAGTCGTTACATAATTTTAATAATTTTGATAGTCATTACATAATTTTGATAGTCGTTAGATAATTTTGATAGTCGTTAGATAATTTTGATAGTCGTTACATAATGTTGATAGTCATTAGATAATTTTGATAGTCGTTAGATAATTTTGATAGTCGTTAGATAGTTTTGATAATTTTGATAGTCATTAGATATTTTTGATAGTCATTAGATAATTTTGATAGTCATTAGATAATTTTGATAGTCATTAGATAATTTTGATGGTCGTTACATAATTTTGATAGTCGTTAGATAATTTTGATAAGTCATTATAAATTTTTTTTCTTGTAATTACTTAAATTCCTAAAAGCAATTTCAATTGAAAAAAAAAAATCCTAAAGAAGATAAATTTTGATAATTTTGACAATTTTGATAGTATTAGATAAAAGTTTTTAGTAATATAATTAAATTCCTGTAGACAATTTTGATAAAAAATACTTCGAATCAATTCCAGAAAATATTTCTGTCGTTATGTTAAAAAATAACGTTAACATCATTATAAGATATCTTTAAGAACATGTTATTTTCTTAGTAAAAAAGTACAGAGAGGGAGACTATTTGTTATAAGTCCTCTAGTAAATTCTTAAAATAAAGTAAAAAATATGCCTGGCATATGCGAACAAAAATATGCTTCAACATATGGTCAAATCTAGCCGAGGCCCTTTGCGTCAATAGGCTTAGGAGGAGATGATGATGAATGAGAAGGACTGGTATAGGCCTCTAAATGGGGCAAAAATATTCCTTTTGCATAGAAAAACCTAAAATAAGCCTCTACATAAGAAGGACTGGAATATGCCTTTGTATATTTAGCATTAAAATATGTTTTACCAAAAAAAAAAAAAAAAAAATAAATAGATAAATAAATAAATAAAATAAATAAATAAACGAATAAATAAATTTATGCCTCTGTGCAAGAAGGTAAGAAATATGCCTGGCAAATGAGAACAAAAATATGCATCTACGTATGACTAAATAAGAAGGGCTGAATATATACCTCAGCATAATGAAAAGAAAGAAGACGCCTCACTACGTCCTGGAATTACGTCCTGGAATTTCATGGAAAGGAATCTTTTTCAACCGACGATGAAGGAGAAACTTGCTTTCCTGCTATCGACTCAAAGGATGAAAGGAAAGACTAGATAAAAGATGTAAAGGATGGAGAAGATAAATGAATGTAGAAAATGGAAGAAAAAGGAAGAAAGAGGGAGAATAGATACTGAAATGACAAAGGGATATAGAGAAATCTAATGCATGCGTGGCCACCGTAAAGGCTAAATGTATAGAATAAAAGGGCATACTGATAAATGGAAATAAAAAAACGAAAAATTGAGATCACGAACGAAGGAAAGAGGAAATATGAGAGACGAAAACTTGATTAAAAGGCCGCCAGAATTCACGATTATTTCAATGCTTACCATTGTAAAGAAAACCTCGAAGGCTTTAGACGGATTCTTTGCCTTCAAATGAAGGCAGAGAAACCAACAAGTTTTTTTTTTCTTTTTGCTTTGCTCATTATAGTTTTGTTTGATATTTCTTAGAGAATTTCTTTTAGAAATCTCTCTCTCTCTCTCTCTCTCTCTCTCTCTCTCTCTCTCTCAGAAACTCTTCCAAGAAGGATTTATTATTGATAAATTAAACACTATTTCTCTCTCTCTCTCTCTCTCTCTCTCTCTCTCTCTCTCTCTCTCTCTCGACCGAAATATTTGAAAAAAATATGTTATTTTCTGCCGTGAAGCCCAGTGATATATTAAATGATAAAAAAAAGTTTTAAATTGGGGAGTCATATCATATTTTTCCGGTGGATTAAATACGACATATCAATTTACTCTCTCTCTCTCTCTCTCTCTCTCTCTCTCTCTCTCTCTCTCTCATTTTCCATCATTCTTCAACTCCGCCAGAATATTTTATAACTAAATACAGGATGAATCTCTCTCTCTCTCTCTCTCTCTCTCTCTCTCTCTCTCTCTCTCTCTCTCTCTCTCATCACCCTTCAACTCAGCCAGAATATTTTATAACTAAATACAGGATGAATCTCTCTCATTCTCTCTCTCTCTCTCTCTCTCTCTCTCTCTCTCTCTCTCTCTCTCTCTCATCACCCTTCAACTCAGCCAGAATAT
>NC_090760.1:1039782-1049782 GCF_036898095.1 Palaemon carinicauda | reverse complement strand
CCACCTCAGATAAACAAGCCCACATCATTAGCTCACGAGGATAATAAGGTTGCAGCGACCAAAGGAACTAACGAGTTTGACCGGGACTCGAACCCCAGTCTGGCAATCAACAGGCAAGGTCGCTACCACCAGGCCACCTCAGATGAACAAGCCCACATCCTTAGCTCACAATGATAGTAAGGTTGCAGCGACCAAAGGAACTAAACGAGTTTGACCGGGACTCGAACCCCAGTCTGGCAATCACCACAAGGCAAGGTCGCTACCACCAGGCCACCGCAGATGAACAACAAGCCCCCATCCTTAGCTCACAAGGATAATAAGATTGCAGCGACCAAAGGAATTAAACGCGTTTGAGCGGGACTCGAACCCCAGTCTGGCAATCAACAGGCAGGGTCGCTACCACCAGGTCACCGCAGATAAACAAGCCCCCATCCTTAGCTCACAAGGATGATAAGGTTGCAGCGCCCAAAGGAACTAACTAATTTGAACGGGACTCTAACCACAGTCTGGCAATCAACAGGCAAGGACGCTACCACCAGGCCACCTCAGATAAACAAGCCCACATCATTAGCTCACAAGGATGGTAAGGTTGCAGCGACCAAAGGAACTAAACGAGTTTGAGCGGGACTCTAACCCCAGTCTGGCAATCAACAGGCAAGGTCGCTACCACCAGGCCACCGCAGATAAACAAGCCCACATCCTTAGCTCACAAGGATGGTAAGGTTGCAGCGACCAAAGGAACTAAACGAGTTTGAGCGGGACTCTAACCCCAGTCTGGCAATCAACAGGCAAGGTCGCTACCACCAGGCCACCGCAGATAAACAAGCCCACATCCTTAGCTCACAAGGATGGTAAGGTTGCAGCGACCAAAGGAACTAAACGAGTTTGAGCGGGACTCTAACCCCAGTCTGACAATCAACAGGCAAGGTCGCTACCACCAGGCCACCGTAGATAAACAAGCCCCTCTCCTTAGCTCACAAGGATGTTAAGGTTGTAGCGACCAAAGGAACTAAACGAGTTTGACCGGGACTCGAACCCCAGTCTGGCAATCACCACCAGGCAAGGTTGCTACCACCAGGCCACCGCAGATAAACAAGTCTCCCTCCTTAGCCCACAAGGATAGTAAGGTTGCAGAGACTAAAGGAACTAACGAGTTTAAGCGGGACTCGAACTCCAATGACAATCAACAGGCAAGGTCGCTACCACCAGGCCACCTCAGATAAACAAGCCCACATCATTAGCTCACAAGGATGATAAGGTTGCAGCGACGAAAGGAACTAAACGAGTTTGAGCGGGATTCGAACCCCAGTCTGGCAATCACCACCAGGCCACCGTAGATAAACAACAAGGCCCCATCATTAGCTCACAAGGATAGTAAGGTTGCAGCGACCAAAGGGACTAACGAGTTTGAGCAGGACTCTTAACCCCAGTCTGACAATCAACAGGCAAGGTCGCTACCACCAGGCCACCGTAGATAAACAAGCCCCTCTCCTTAGCTCACAAGGATGTTAAGGTTGTAGCGACCAAAGGAACTAAACGAGTTTGACCGGGACTCGAATCCCAGTCTGGCAATCACCACCAGGCAAGGTTGCTACCACCAGGCCACCGCAGATAAACAAGTCTCCCTCCTTAGCCCACAAGGATAGTAAGGTTGCAGCGCCCAAAGGAACTAAACGAGTTTGACCGGGACTCGAACCCCAGTCTGGCAATCACCACCAGGCAAGGACGCTACCACCAGGCCACCGCAGATAAACAAGCCCACATCCTTAGCTCACAAGGATAGTAAGGTTGCAGCGCCCAAAGGAACTAAACGAGTTTGACCGGGACTCGAACCCCAGTCTGGCAATCACCACCAGGCAAGGTCGCTACCACCAGGCCACCGCAGATAAACAACCCCATTTCCTTAGCTCAAGAGGATAATAAGGTTGTAGCGACCAAAGAAACTAAACGAGTTTGAGTGGGGCTCGAACCCCAGTCTGGCAATCAACAGGTAAGGTCGCTACCACCAGGCCACCGCAGATAAACAACATCCCCATAAATTGTTTTGACAAAGTAATAAGAAAGTTTACCTGGCATCCCCAAAATACCTTACCTAATTTATGTGTTGGCACTAACCAATTCCCTCGCATGAATAGACCAATTAGCGAAATAGCTACCCAAGGATGCATGGCGCCTCTATCAAGCAACTTGAGGTATTCAATCCTACTGCTTTGATTAAAGTCCCTCACACAAGCGAGGCGTGATAATTGAAACACACATAGCGGCGCTGGGGTGGACATTGATATTGTGAATTCTGTAGATATTTGTTTGACATTCTTCGTAAGTCTTTTAACGATTTATGGCAATTTTGGTTAGATAGCCTGGTTCTTTTGTCAGGATGATAATCGTTGCATAAGGTTCATTCTTCGTAAGTCTTTTATAATGATTTGTGGCAATTTTGGTTAGATAGCCTGGCACTTTAGCCATGATGATAATCGTTGCATAAGGTTCATTCTTCGTAAGTCTTTTATAATGATATATGGCAATTTTGGTTAGATAGCCTGGTTCTTTTGCCATGATGATAATCGTTGCATAAGGTTCATTCTTCGTAAGTCTTTTATGATGATATATGGCAATTTTGGTTAGATAGCCTGGCACTTTTGCCATGATGATAATCTTTGCATAAGGTTCATTCTTCGTAAGTCTTTTATAATGATGTATGGCAATTTTGGTTAGATAGCCTGGCACTTTTGCCATGATGAGAATCGTTGCATAAGGTTCATTCTTCGCAAGTCTTTTATAATGATGTATGGCAATTTTGGTAAGATAGCCTGGCACTTTTGCCATGATGATAATCGTTGCATAAGGTTTGTATATAATGTAGGTTAAATACGTAAATGATGTTCATAAAGTTCAGAGGACATCAAACGAAAGACAACTATATATGATAAAATGACAGTTTTTACTGTCGTTTAAATGATGAAAAAAAAAATCCAGAGGACATCAAGCGAAGGACTGAACTATATAAGATTAAATAAGTTCAGAGGACATCAAACGAAGGACTCAACTATACAAGATTAAATGGCAATTTTTACTATCGTTTAATAGAAAAAAAAATCCAGAGGACATCAAGCGAAGTACTCGGCTTTATAAGATTAAATGGCCTTTTTTACTGTCGTTTAAAGGTAAGAAAAATTGCTATCTAAAAAACATCCAGAAGACATCAAGTGAAGAACTCAACTACATAAGATTACATAGCCTTTTGGCTGTCGT
This sequence comes from Palaemon carinicauda, assembly GCF_036898095.1. Classification (NCBI taxonomy): domain Eukaryota; kingdom Metazoa; phylum Arthropoda; class Malacostraca; order Decapoda; family Palaemonidae; genus Palaemon; species Palaemon carinicauda. The sequence continues at coordinate 1,046,530 of NC_090760.1, read as the reverse complement.
TTAAATAAAAAAAAATCCAGAAGACATCAAGCGAAGTACTCGGCTTTATAAGATTAAATGGCCTTTTTTACTGTCGTTTAAAGGTAAGAAAAATTGCTATCTAAAAAACATCCAGAAGACATCAAGTGAAGAACTCAACTACATAAGATTACATAGCCTTTTGGCTGTCGTTTAAATAAAAAAAAATCCAGAAGACATCAAGCGAAGTACTCGGCTTTATAAGATTAAATGGCCTTTTTTACTGTCGTTTAAAGGTAAGAAAAATTGCTATCTAAAAAACATCCAGAAGACATCAAGTGAAGAACTCAACTACATAAGATTACATAGCCTTTTGGCTGTCGTTTAAATAAAAAAAAATCCAGAAGACATCAAGCGAAGTACTCGGCTTTATAAGATTAAATGGCCTTTTTTACTGTCGTTTAAAGGTAAGAAAAATTGCTATCTAAAAAACATCCAGAAGACATCAAGTGAAGAACTCAACTACATAAGATTACATAGCCTTTTGGCTGTCGTTTAAATAAAAAAAAAAAATCCAGAAGACATCAAGCGAAGGACTCGGCTATACAAGATTAAATAGCATTTTTTACTGTCGTTTAAATGGAAGAAAAAATCTGTATAAAAATGTTCAGAGGACATCAAGCAAAGGACTGTACCATATATGATTAAATGGCAATTTTTACGTTCGTTCAAATGAACAAAAAAAAATACATCTAAAAAAAGTCCAGAGGATATCAAGCGAAGGACTCAACTATCTAAGATATGACATTTTTAACTTTCGTTAAAAAAAAAAATCTACCTAAAAATAATTCCAGAGGGGAACAAGCAAAGGACTCAACTATATAAGTTTAAATGGCAATTTTTTACTGTCGTTTAAATGAAAAAAAAATCCACCTAAAATAACACAATTTAGCAAATAACTATCTTATTCCAACCAAAAAGAATTCTAGAACTCATGGCACAATATCCTTCTCACAATAAAATAAAAATATCACGAAACAATACCCTCACACTAAGAGAATTTCAAGTCTAAAGATATCATCTCCCTTCCCAAAGGAATCCTAGAAGCCGTGTGATACTATCCTTCACACATCTGAAGGAACCTTAAAAACAGTGAGTTTGTAAAAAAAAGTCTCCCTTTAATACTTCTAAAATTTGATGCCCCCCCGGGGGGGGGGGGGGGGGGGGGCGCCCGGCTGGGGGGGGGGGGGTGAGGTCTACTGTTTCAAGATTATAGATTTTCCATTAAGGTATGGAACACTGAACCGTTTAACTAGAGGCAGTTTTGGGTGAAGGGTAAGATAATGAAGAGGATTAAAGGTACTGTGTCATGCTGTCTTCTATAAAGACAAGCTATGTTGGAGTAACAACTGGATTCATTATGATCAAATTAAAATGATAAAAATTATAAAAAATAGAAATCATAAAAATTATAAAAATAATAAAATTTTAATTAAAAAGTTAAAAATAATAAAATTATAATTAAAAAGTTATACAAATTTAAAAAAAAAATAAAAAATAAAAAAAATTAAATAATAAATAAATTAAATAATAAAAAAATTAAATTAATAAAAAGATGAAAACTTAAGTATAATAAAATAAAAAAATGAAAGATAAAAAGTAATAAAATAAAAAATAAAAATATGAAATAAAGTAAAACGAATAAAAAGGTGAAAACTTAAAAAAAAAACATTTTTAAACTAAATTAATAAAAAATAAAAATAATAACAACAACAACTATAATAATAATATTAATAATAAAAATAATAATATAAATAATAATAATAAAAATAATGATAATAATAAAAATAATAATAGCAATAATAATAATAATAATAATAATAATAATAATAATAATAATAATAATAATTATTATTATTATTATTATTATTATTATTATCAGCATCATTAAATGGTTGTGGTGGCCTGGTGATTGCTAGACTGTTGTTCGAGTCCCTCTCAAACTCGTTAGTTCCTTTGGTCACTGCAATCTTAACGTCCTTGCGAACTAAGTAGAGGGGGGGGGGGGGCAGGTATTGGGGGAAGCCATTAGTCTATCTGCTGAGTAATCAGCAGCCATTGCCTAGCCCTCTTTGGTCTTGGCTTGGGTGTAGTGGGTGCTTGAGCGTTGACCATAATTAATATGTTAAGTCTCTAGAGCAATGTCCTGCTTGCTTGGGCAATGTCACTGTCCCTTGCCTCTGCCATTCATGAGCGGCCTTTAAACCTTCAAACATGGTCAAGGGTAACAATAAGAAAAAAAAAAGAAATGCATTGCACTACAGAGAAAAATGAGAAGTAATGAATATTATTATGATTATTATTAATAGCCAAGCCACAACCCTAGTTGGAAAAGCAAGATGCTATGACCCCAAGGGCTCCAACAGGGAAAAATAGCCCAGTGAGGAAAGGAAATAAGGAAATAATTAAATGATGAGAATAAATTAACAATATACCATTCTAAAAACAGTAACAGCGTCAAAACAGATATGTCCTATATAAACTATTAACAGCGTGAAAAAACAGATTTGTCATATATAAACAATAAAAAGCCATTGACAAGATAAACAAGAAATTCAAGCAAACAAAATCAATAAAAAGATAAGAAATGAGACTCTCGTTATAAGAAATGTCTGAAAACATTTGATAATTTATCAGAACAGAAAAACAGGAGGTGATGTCTGAATGAACTCAAAATTATATTTTATGTCGCTACGAGAAATATTGTTCTATTTTCTCTCAGGAAAACTGGAAGGAAAAATGATGAGAAGCAAAAGGGTTCTTTAATGAAAAGAAAATGAGAATTATTTGGTATTTTTTGCTGAATGACTCGTTAATTATTCTGACAATTTATATATATATATATATATATTATATATTATATATATATATTATATATATATCATATATATATATATATATAGATATATATATATACATATATATCATATATATATATATATATATATATATATATATATATATATATATATATATATGTATATATATTTTATATATATATATATATATATATATATATATATATATATATATATATATATATAGACTTTGCTCCTCCATGTTGACCAGTTTTTCCGACTTTTTACTATAGTCTATGGGTATCATCAATCACTTTGTTTATAATTCTGTACGTATTGTTTTTGTTATAATTCTTGTTAATCTAGTTTTTAAGTATGATGTCTCTTTTTTATTTCTATTAATTCTTATGCTGTCTGGAAACATTGAGCGAAATCCGGGACCAGTACGTCCTAGATTTCGTCAATGTCGTCTTCTGTATTGCAATATTCGTGGTCTTCATGCAAATATCCAAGACCTTACAGTTGCGTCCAGACAGTATGATATTCTTTTGTGCTCAGAAACTTTGGTTTCTAATATGAGGCACTCATCTGAGCTCCTTATAACTGGTTTTAAGAAGCCAATAATGTTGAAACGTGATGCCATCCCTAGGGCCAGGGGAATGGCGGTGTATATTGGGACCGAGTACCCTGCTTCTCATAAGTCCTGCTATCAATGTGGATGTCATGAGATTCAGGTAATAAAAGTTTGTGGCAGGCATAACAACTTTTATTTATGTTCGATCTACCGGAATCCAGACATGGATGATTCTATCTTCGATTGTCTTCTTACCATTATGGCCAAGATACAAGAAGAAGATAGAAAGGCTTCTTTTGTCTTTGTTGGTGATTTTAATGCTCACCATAGGGAGTGGTTAAGTTCTATCTCTCCTACCGATCGCCATGGCTTAAGAGCTTTAGACTTTGCCTCTGAATCAGGCTGTGAGCAAATCATAAATGAAGCTACTCACAGGTCTGGTAATTGCTTGGACCTTGTATGCACTGGCTCCCCTGGCGTTATAACTGGTAAGGTTGGTTCTCCAGTCGGGACATCTGATCATGCCTTGATTTCATTATTAGTGAAGACTGAGCAGCCTGTCCCTGATATATCATATTCTTGTAAAATTTATATGAAATCCCAAGCAGACTGGAATGGGATTTTACATGATCTTTTGTTCTTGAATTGGTCACAATTATATAATAGTGTAGATCCTGTTGTCCCTTTGAATGAGAATCTAGTCAACATAATTGATAGGCGTATCCCTTCTCGTGTGCTAAGGTACCGAGTGAAGGACAAACCGTGGTTCAATGATGATTGTAGACGTGCTTTTTTGGAGAAGCAGGAGGCCTATCAACTTTGGAAGGGTAACAGATCAGATTTGACCTGGAACAACTATACTCAGCTTCGAGCTTTTGCTCAGAGAGTTTATGCCTCAACTGAAAAGGAGTACAATTTAACCATAAAAGAAACCCTTTCTGGTACAACTCAGGAACATAAATGGTGGTCTACCCTTAAATCTGCACTCTTTGGTGTAGATGCAACAGTTCCTCCTTTACTTAAACCAGATGGCTCAGTCACTCACTGTCCAAAGGAAAAGGCAACCCTTTTGGCTGATGTTTTTGACAGTAAACAGAGTAATGAAAAACTTGAACTTCCTCATTCCTGTTTTCCTGAGGCTAAACTAACTAGTTTAGCTTTTCGATCTCGTGAGATTAAAGCTCTGTTGATGGACCTTGATGCTTATGGAGGTGTAGACCCAAATGGTATTTTTCCTTTGTTTTTTATAAAGACAGCAGATTTCTTAGCTCCAAAGTTATCTGTTATTTTGCGCAAGTTAGCAAGAAGAGGAGCTTTTAGCACTAGTTGGAGAATTGGTAATGTTACTCCTCTATGTAAATGTGTTTGCGGTAGCTCAAGTCCCACTGATTACCGCCCAATTTCCATAACTCCCATATTATCTAAAGTTTTTGAACGTCTTCTGGCAAAACGTCTTAATAGGTTTGCTGAAGGTAATCATCTCTTCCCTAGTTTGCAATTTGGTTTTCGTAAAGGCCTTGGAGCATGTGATGCCCTTCTTACAATCTCCAATGCTGTACAGAAATCCCTTGATTGTGGTCGGGAAGTTCGTATGATTGGCCTTGATTTTAGTGCTGCCTTTGACCGTGTTAATCATGAGGCCCTTGTTTTCAAACTGAAACAGTTGGGAGTGGGTGGGTCGTTTCTTAGCATTATTATTGATTTTTTAAGTAATAGATCTCAAAGAGTTGTTGTTGATGGGCACCATAGTGATTATAGGAATGTGATATCCGGTGTTCCACAGGGTAGTGTTCTTGGCCCATTACTTTTCATACTATATACACATGACATGTGGTTTGGCCTAGAAAACAAGCTTGTTGCATATGCAGATGATGCTACTCTCTTTGCATCAATTCCATCCCCTGAATGTAGATCTAGGGTTGGTGAATCCCTTAATAGAGATTTAGCTAGAATTAGTGCATGGTGCAAATTATGGGGTATGAAGTTGAATCCTAACAAAACTCAAAGTATGATTGTAAGTAGGTCAAGGACGGTGGTTCCTCAACATCCGGATCTCAGTATTGATAATGTTTCTTTAAATATGTATGACTCTTTCAAAATTTTAGGTGTGATTCTCGACAGTAAATTTACTTTTGAGAAACATATAAGGTCTGTGTCTTCTTCAATTTCACAAAAAATAGGCTTATTGAGAAAGTCTTTCAAGATTTTCGGTGATCAATCTATTCTGAAGAAGTGTTTTAATTCTTTCATTCTACCTTGTTTTGAGTATTGTTCTCCTGTCTGGTCTTCAGCTGCTGATTCTCATCTTAATTTGTTGGACAGAAACTTACGGTCTATTAAATTTCTTATTCCTGATCTAGATATTAATCTCTGGCACCGTCGTTCAATTAGTTCATTATGTATGTTGCATAAGATTTTTCACAACTCTGACCATCCTTTACATTCAGATCTCCCTGGACAATTCTATCCTGTTCGTAATACTAGGCAGGCAGTTAATTCTAATAGCCAGGCCTTCTCCATCACGAGGCTCAATACTACGCAGTACTCTAGAAGTTTTATTCCAGCTGTGACCAAGTTGTGGAATGATCTTCCTAATCGGGTGGTTGAATCAGTAGAACTTCAAAAGTTCAAAGTTGGAGCAAATGCTTTTTTGTTGACCAGGCGGACATAGTTTTTTATAGTTTATTTATGACATATTTGTTTTTGATGTTGATAGTTTATTATATGACATGTCTGTTTTGACGTTGTTTCTTATTTTAGAATGATTTATTGTTAATTTGTTCTCTTCATTTATTTATTTCCTTATTTCCTTTCCTCACTGGGCTATTTTTCCCTGTTGGAGCCCCTGGGCTTATAGCATCTTGCTTTTCCAACTAGGGTTGTAGCTTGGATAGTAATAATAATAATAATAATATATCATATATACATATATATATTTTATAAATACATATATATATATATTATATATGTACACACATATTATATATACATATACATATATATACATATACATATATTATATATATATATATATATATATATATATATATATATATATATATATATATATATATACATACCATACATACATAGGTAACTATGTTATGTATATGTTATCAGCTCGTCTTTCTAAGAGAACGCCGTGTTTATAGATACAGATCTATTTATCAAACTATGAAAGACAATAAATATTCAAATTAACTCCTAACGAACACGAAAAAAAGATTCTAAACAAACAAATTATCCGAATTTAATAAAAATGGAATTTTAAACGATTATGAAATATCAAACTTACAAATTGAGATTTAAAGGACGTAGTTTTGAATAAGAACAAATTAAATTACCCTAATAATCATAA
>NC_090760.1:1028526-1034282 GCF_036898095.1 Palaemon carinicauda | reverse complement strand
AAATAAATAAATGAAGAGAACAAATTAACAATAAATCATTCTAAAAAAGGCAACAACGTCAAAACAGATATGTCATATATAAACTATTAACAACGTCAAAAACAAATATGTCACATATAAACTATAAAAAGACTCATGTCCGCCTGGTCAACAAAAAAGCATTTGCTCCAACTTTGAAATTTTGAAGTTCTACTGATTCAGCTAGCGATGGTATGATTTTCAATTTCATAAAAAGTATTCTTTTCTTGTAATTGTAGAAAGTTCCAGCAATATGATAGGTTTCTTAAGCGTCATAAGAGTTTTATATACCTTTCTCTATTTAATGATTCTCTATACAAATCTAATTCCATGGTAGAAATTCTACGACGTACCGGCTTCGAACATCCACCTCATAGGACACAGTCTCGGGGCGCATTTCATGGGCTATGCTGGAAGTTTCCTCAGTATGGCGACTGGTCAAAAGGTAATGTCAGATGATGAATATTTATCTGTGACTGGATATAGCCCCTCATCTTCAACATACTATTTATCTGCCACTGGATATAGCCCTTCATCTTTAACATACTCCACTCGCAAGCATCGTGATAGGCCGCCACTCAAATGATCTTTGCTCAACCACGGCTCGTTTCGCTTGTAAATAAACATTATCGCATTGCTCCTCTCTTCTGGGGAGTGGTACATGGCTGTGCTACGCAATGCCAGCCACAGTGTTAGTCACTATTAAAGTATCATAATTACCTATAATCTATTCTATTACTATCATTGTCACATCTATAAAATAGCTATGAGAAGGTGGTGGCCCATCACGATGCTTGTGGGTGGAGCCAAGGTCTATAGATGTATAGACCTTGGGTGGAGCATGTTGAAGATGAGGGTTGCACCCAATTTAAACATTCTATCAGTAGCCTGTGTATAAAGAGATCATTAGAGAAAACCAAATTTTAGTATTATTCAACTAGAAATTTAAGTTTCAAATGTGCAATGGAGGAGCTTGGATTTAATCTTAAATTAGATGTGTAACAACATAATCATCAAAATGAATCTATTTTTTAAATTAGAGGAAGCCAAAACTTACTTCCAAGCTTTGGAAAACAAAAGAGGTATTGAATATTTTACATTTGCATTACATAACATCTTATAAGTTCTATCACACTTCTGAATTATTAATTTTTTTAATATATACAGTCGATAAGAAATAACTGCCTGTCCTCTAGTCATTGCAAAATATCCCATAATTTCTTTTCCAACTGAAGGTGGGACGCATAACCGGCCTAGACCCAGCGGGACCCTACTTTGTCAACACGCCACCAGAGGTCCGGCTTGACCCAAGTGATGCTGACTTCGTTGACGTCATCCACACTGATATTCCAAAGGAGTCCTGGGAGATAAGCAGTAAGTTTATTTCTCAAGATTTCTTATTTTTTTCCTTTAGATTTAGTTTAATAGATTCAGATCTTTTATGTCTTGAGACTGACCTGACAAATTATATCATTAAGTGAATAGTTAGTGGTTTCTATTTGATCAGTAGGCCTATACTATTTTAATTATATTTTTGCTGGGGTTTCTTTATATCTGTGGTATTAAATCATTTTTATACTGTAATTTAGTTATAAATCTACCACAAAATCTGAAGTATAATTATTAAAATAACACGCAAAGACTGTTAACCTTACACATACATACACACGTACTGGACATACATGTATGCTATAGGTCAGTTTGCGATTAAAAAAAAATCAAGTACCAACGATGAAGATTGGTTTAAACATCTTTGTTTGTATAAGAAAATCTCCCGATTGCAATAATATTGCATAACAGGAGCGGAATAGAAAAATGCAATAGGGATAGGATCTTATAATAGGACACAAAATCTTTGACATAGGTCTACTTTTGACATTCGTATTTCGCCAGAGAGAAATTGTCACCATTTCTACAGACAATATATATATATATATATATATATATATATATATATATAAATATATATATATATATATATATATATATATATATATATATATTTATATATATATATATATCATGTACCAACCGTGTGTCACACAATTGTACATAATTCCTTTTGCATATATCATGCTTGTATCTTCGCTCTTCCCTCGCACTAAACGAACATGAAAATTCATGTCTGCTGTTTCCTCTGTAACATTGTCTGTCTTGTTAACTTGTTATGTCCTGTTGCCTTGAGGTTTTGTATATAAAGGAGAGTGTTCCATAACAATATAACTCAGTTGATTGCATCCTGCCTTTGAGTTCACAACCCTCTCTCGGCTCGTCACAATATATATATATATATATATATATATATATATATATATATATATATATATATCTTGATATATCTCGTCCATTCAGAGGGAAATTAGGGACCTCCTCTTTGCCTCTTCATAGAGTTATGTAGTCTTTGAAAAATCCTTAATCCCTAGGTCGATTTTCATGTAGAGTTTGAGGTCTTCGTTTGAGTCTTTATTGTTTTTAGCGTAGAGTCTAGGGTCTTTTTTCTAAAAGTTTTTTTTAGAAAAGTGCTATTACACTTCAGTCTTTTTTTTAAAGTCCTTGTCAATTTTCATGCAGTGTTTAGTCTTTTTCTAAAAGTCTTTGTCAATGTTCACTTGAAGTTTAGTCTTTTTCTAAAAGTCCTTGTCAATGTTCACTTGAAGTTTAGTCTTTTTCTAAAAGTTCTTGTCAATGTTCACTTTAAGTTTAGGTTTTTTCTAAAAGTCTTTGTCAATGTTCACTTGAAGTTTGGGTTTTTCTCTAAAAGTCTTTGTCAATGTTCACTTGAAGTTTAGACTTTTTCTAAAAGTCCTTGTCAATGTTCACTTGAAGTTTAGTCTTTTTCTAAAAGTCTTGGTCAATGTTCACTTGAAGTTTAGTCTTTTTCTAAAAGTCTTTGTCGATATTCAAGTGGAGTTTAAAATTGTTTTCAATGACTTTGTCAATTTCACTTGAACTCTTTGAAGTCTGCGTTGATTATTCTTAAGCCTTTGAACCCTTTAAACGTTTAAAACCTTTGAACCCTTTAAACGTTTAAAACCTTTGAACCCTTTAAACGTTGAAAGCTTTGAACCCTTTAAAACGTTTAAAACCTTTGAACCTTTTAAAAGTTTAAAACCTTTGAACCTTTTTAAACGTTTAAAACCTTTGAACCTTTTAAACGTTTAAAAGCTTTGAACCTTTTAAACGTTTTAAAAGCTTTAAAACCCTTAAACGATTAAAAGCTTTGAACCCTTTAAACGTTTAAAAGATTTGAACCCTTTAAATGTTTAAAACCTTTGAACCCTTTAAAACGTATCTTAAGATGTTTATCTTTGGCATCGTAGCCTGCGTATCTGTTTAGCGGTTTATCTTTGGCATTTTAGTTCTGCGTATCTTAACATTTTTATCTTTGGCATTTTAGTTGTGCATATCTGTTAAGCGGTTTATCTTTGACATTTTAGTTCTGCGTATCTTAAGATGTTTATCTTTGGCATTTTAGTTCTGCGTATCTATTAAATGGTTTATCTTTGGCATCGTAGTTCTGCGTATCTGTTAAGATGTTTATCTTTGGCATCGTAGTTCTGCGTATCTGTTAAATGGCTTATCTTTGGCATTTTAGTTCTGCGTATCTTAAGATGTTTATCTTTGGCATTTTGGTTCTGCACATCTGTTAAATAGTTTAACTTTGGCATTGTAGTTCTGCGTATCTGTTAAGCGGTTTATCTTTGGCGTTGTAGTTCTGCGTATCTGTTAAGCGGTTTATCTTTGGCATCTTAGTTCTGCGTAACTGTTAAGCAGTTTATCATTGGCATCTTAGTTCTGCGTATGTGTTAAGCGGTTTATCTTTGGCATTTTAGTTCTGCGTATCTTAAGATGTTTATCTTTGGCATTTTGGTTCTGCACATCTGTTAAATAGTTTAACTTTGGCATTGTAGTTCTGCGTATCTGTTAAGCGGTTTATCTTTGGCGTTGTAGTTCTGCGTATCTGTTAAGCGGTTTATCTTTGGCATCTTAGTTCTGCGTAACTGTTAAGCAGTTTATCATTGGCATCTTAGTTCTGCGTATGTGTTAAGCGGTTTATCTTTGGCATTTTAGTTCTGCGTATCTTAAGATGTTTATCTTTGGCATTTTGGTTCTGCACATCTGTTAAATAGTTTAACTTTGGCATTGTAGTTCTGCGTATCTGTTAAGCGGTTTATCTTTGGCGTTTGTAGTTCTGCGTATCTGTTAAGCGGTTTATCTTTGGCATCTTAGTTCTGCGTGTCTGTTAAAGCGGTTTATCTTTGGCATTTTGGTTCTGCGTATTTTGTTAAGCAGTTTATCTTGGCATTGTAGTTCTGCGTATCTGTTAAGCGGTTTATCTTTGCCATTTTAGTGCTGCATATATGTTAAGGGGTTTATTATTGGCATCATAGATGTGCGTATTTGTTAAGCAGTTAATCTTTGGCATATTAGTTCTGCGTATCTGTTAAGTGGTTTAACTTTGGCATTTTGGTTCTTCGTATCTGTTAAATGGTTTAACTTTGGCATTGTAGTTCTGCGTATCTGTTAAGCGGTTTATCTTTTGCATCTTAGTTCTGCGTGTCTGTTAAGCGGTTTATCTTTGGCATTTTAATTCTGTGTATCTGTTAAGTAGTTTATCTGAGGCATCTTAGTTCTGCGTATCTGTTAAGCGGTTTATCTTTTGCATTTTAGTTCTGCGTATCTGTTAAGTGGTTCACCTCAGGCATTTTAGGTCTGCATATCTGTTAAGCAGTTTAGCTTTGGCATCTTAGTTCTGCGTATCTGTTAAGCAGTTCATCTTGGACATTTTAGTTCTGCGTATCTGTTAAGGGGTGTATTTGAGGCACTTTCGTTATGTGTATCCTAGGTATTTTAGTTTTGTGTATCTGTTACGTGGTTTATGTGCTGCATCTTAGTTCTGTGCATTTGTTAATTGGTTTATCTACCTCAACTTAGTTCTGTGCATCTGCTTAGTGGTTTATCTGTGGTATTTTAGTTCTGCATATCTGTTTAAGTGGTTTATCTGTGGCATTTTGGTTCTGCGTATCTTAAGATGTTTATCTTTGGCATTTTGGTTCTGCACATCTGTTAAATAGTTTAACTTTGGCATTGTAGTTCTGCGTATCTGTTAAGCGGTTTATCTTTGGCGTTGTAGTTCTGCGTATCTGTTAAGCGGTTTATCTTTGGCATCTTAGTTCTGCGTAACTGTTAAGCAGTTTATCATTGGCATCTTAGTTCTGCGTATGTGTTAAGCGGTTTATCTTTTGGCATTTTTAGTTCTGCGTATCTTAAGATGTTTATCTTTGGCATTTTTGGTTCTGCACATCTGTTAAATAGTTTAACTTTGGGCATTGTAGTTCTGCGTATCTGTTAAGCGGTTTATCTTTGGCGTTGTAGTTCTGCGTATCTGTTAAGCGGTTTATCTTTGGCACCTTAGTTCTGCGTAACTGTTAAGCAGTTTATCATTGGCATCTTAGTTCTGCGTATGTGTTAAGCGGTTTATCTTTGGCATTTTAGTTCTGCGTATCTTAAGATGTTTATCTTTGGCATTTTGGTTCTGCACATCTGTTAAATAGTTTAACTTTGGCATTGTAGTTCTGCGTATCTGTTAAGCGGTTTATCTTTGGCGTTGTAGTTCTGCGTATCTGTTAAGCGGTTTATCTTTGGCATCTTAGTTCTGCGTAACTGTTAAGCAGTTTTATCATTGGCATCTTAGTTCTGCGTATGTGTTAAGCGGTTTATCTTTGGCATTTTAGTTC
>NC_090760.1:1016026-1018526 GCF_036898095.1 Palaemon carinicauda | reverse complement strand
TTTTAATTATAGATGAAATTCCACGATAAAGTAATTAAGTCATTTTAGTGGATAACAAATTTTATTATGTTTAGACTTTGATATAAAGATAACATTAAGAATAATAATTAATTTACTTATTAATTTGTCTGGTACTTGAGTTGATATGGAGGGAGATAAATATATTTTTATTCTTTCAAATGAAAATGTATTTTTTATGATTAATTAAAAGCTTAGACTTTAATATAAAGATAACAATAAGAATAATAATTAATTTACTTATTAATATGTCTGGTGCTTGAGTTGATATGGAGGGAGATAAATATATTTTTATTCTTTCAAATGAAAATGTATTTTTATGATTAATTAAAAGCTTAGACTTTAATATAAAGATAATATTAGGAATATTAATTAATTTACTTATTAATATGTCTGGTGGTTGAGTTGATATGGAGGGAGATAAATATATTTTTATTCTTAAAAATGGAAATGTATTTTTATGATTAATTAAAAGCTTAGACTTTGATATAAAGATAACATTAAGAATACCAATTAATTTACTTATCTATTTGTCTGGTGCTTGAGTTGATATTATTATTATTATTATTAAATGCTAAGCTACAACCCTAGTTTGAAAAGCAGGATGCTATAAGCCCAGGGGCCCCAACAGGGAAAATAGCCCTGTGAGGAAAGGAAATAAAGAAAAGTAAAATATTTTAAGTATAGTAACATTAAAAAAAAATATTTCCTATAAAAACTATATAAAAAAACTTTAACAAAACAAGAGGAAGGGAAACTAGATAGAAGTATGCCCGAGTGTACCCTCAAGCACGAGATCTCTAACCCAAGACAGTGGAAGACCATGGTACAGAGGTTATGGCACTGCCCAAGACTAGAGAACAATGGTTTGATTTTGGAGTGTCCTTCTCCTAGAAGAGCTGCTTACCATAGCTGAAGAGTCTCTTATACTATCTGAAAGGAAAATATGTTTTTTTTTTATAATTAATTAAAAGCTATTTAGACATCAAAAGAAATTATATTCAGTTTTTATTCCGGTAGATGAATATTTAAATTTCTTGTACTTAGTATTTGAAGAATGAAACTTATTGGTAATCAAAGTAGGAATTATAAACTCCATTTCAATTTAGTATTGCCTCAGATGTGTACATTCATCAAAATCTCATTACTTTTCAAGAGGTTTTTACTTTTAATGTTGTTGACATTATCATTATTTCTTTTACTCTTTTGATATTATATTTTTTTGTTATTTTTGTAATTTTCATTATCATTAATGTTACCGTTATTTATTTTTTCAGTATTAATATTTTCATTATTATTATAATTTTTATTATTATTATTATTTATATTATTATTATGATTATTATTATTATTATTATTAGCATTATTATTGTTATCATTATTACTATTGTTATTATTATAATTATTTTTATTATTATTATAATTATTATTATTATTATTATTATTATTATTATTATTATTATTAGCATTATTATTATTATCATCATCATCATCAATATCATTATCATTATTATTATTGAACGCCTCTAGCCGACATAGTATACATTTTTGAAAGTCGTTATACAATGTGTTAAAAATCAATTTAGTAGCTAATTTTTCCTTAACCTCAAGGTTAATTGCCTTTTTAGGCACAATTCCCCCAACGTGAATCAATTCCAGATGATTCAGATGTTTTTCTGTGTAGTACCACCTAAGAAAAGGTTGTTGGAAAGCCCCTTTGTGTTCGATTCCATTTATCATTATGTTGATTTTAAAATTGAGTAAAATGAGAGTTGGAATATCAAGGTGCTCCTCCCTCTCTCTCTCTCTCTCTCTCTCTCTCTCTCTCTCTCTCTCTCTCTCTCTCTCTCTCTCTCATTATTATTATTATTGTTATTATTGCTCAAAGACGTAGCTGTATAGATAATCTATCTACTGTGCATGTTTGAATAATTGATATATATATATATATATACATATATATATATATATATGTATATATATATATATATATATATATATATATATACATATATATATATATATATATATATATATGTATATATATATATATATATATATACACATGTATATCGATATGTATATATGGTACACATCTCTCTCTCTCTCTCTCTCTCTCTCTCTCTCTCTCTCTCTCTCTCTCTCTCTCTCTCTCTCTCTTCAATAAAAATATATTTCTTCTTGGTATTCTATTGTACCAAGATTACATTTATATCTTCAGGAATTTAAACATATCTATCAATCAATTTCTAATCATTGACAGAACTTACTAATGATGAAAGCTTGTGAATATATTGTAAAATTTTCATTTTATATTTTGTACTTCTATATTTTATTTTTTATTATTATAATTAATATTAATAATAATAATAATAATGATAATAATAGTCAATATTAATATTATTATTATTATTATTATTATTATCATTATTATATTTATTTTAATTATTTTATTTATCATTTATTATTTATCTTATTTTTT
>NC_090760.1:1003526-1006026 GCF_036898095.1 Palaemon carinicauda | reverse complement strand
CCTATGGACAGGACAATGCTCTAGAGACAGAAAACTGCCTTAGAGACAGGACCATGCCCTAGACTAACCATCTATACATATGATCAAAGTCCCCCTTTTCCATCAAGCTAGGTCCAGGGACGTCAAGACAATGGCTACTGATGACTCAGCAGATACACTTAGAGGTTCCCCTAGCTCACAAGGAGTGTACGCTTACAGACACTACAAGAAGCTATCAATCATGCGCGGTTTCGAACTCCCGTAAAGCAGAATGTTAGACAGTGACGTTGCCAATAAGCTGGTAGGAAGTTAGTTCACCTGTCTAAGGTTCAAGTGTCTAAGATTTGTAAAGGGATCCTTTGAGAGAAGGGATCTTGCATGGAAATTGCATTAATTTTATATCCTTTCCAGGTGAGAGGATCTCTCTCTCTCTCTCTCTCTCTCTCTCTCTCTCTCTCTCTCTCTCTCTCTCTCTCGTTACATGATTTCAATTACACGAAGGTAAATTTTAGTAAAAACCATGTTTATCAATACTCAATCAGTTAGAATATAGCTTGCAATATATTAAATTTATTTTCTTAAGGAATTATTCATTCTTATTTCTGGTTACATCATGTAATCATTAAAAGTCTGTAAATTATAATATATTTGAATATATTTGAATATCTTATACATTCGATAGAGTAAAAAAAATCTTTGACCAAAGAAATATGTTTTTTCTTTAACTAAAGGTCTACTCGGCACACGCTAATTTCATGCATTGAGATCATACTCGAATATTACCCAATTTACATGAATAAAGCAGTAATGAAAGCCAGTTTTCACCGGCGATAATGTCATTCGTTATTACCAATATCAATCAACTTTGCTGGATTATCATTATCATCATCTCCCCCTACGCCTATTGACGCAAAGGGCCTCGGTTAGATTTCGCCAGTCGTATCTATCTTGAGCTTTTAATTCAATACTTTTCAATTCATTATCATCTACTTCGCGCTTCATAATCCTCAGCCACGTAGGCCATGACCTTCCAAATATTTATTACCTTGTGGACGTTTGGTGAACTAATCTCTCTTGGGGAGTGCGAAAAGCATGTCCAAACCATCTCCATCTACCCCTCATGCTGAACAATGCAGCCATTTTAATTTTTAGCTTATAGTGCTGTCGTATAAGGGGTTATATAATCACGTAGTGTGATATGTGGCCGATGTGGTAACGTCCCTGACAGGTGAACGCCAGACTGGGGTTCGAGTCCGGCTCAAACTCGTTACTTTCTTTGGTCGCGGCAATCTCACAATCTTTGTGAGCTAAGGATGGGGTGTTTTGGGGAGCATATAGATCTATCTGCTGAGTCATCAGCAGCCATATCCTGGCCTTTCTTGGTCCTAGCTTGGGTGGAGAGGGGGCTTGGGCGCTGATCATATGTATATATGGTCAGTCTCTAGGGCATTGTCTTGCTTGCTAGGGTAATGTCACTGTTCCTTGCCTCTGCTGTTCATGAGCGGCCTTTAAACCTTTAAACTGATATATTGGTTCACTAGGAAAGATCGAATCATGAAGTAATATCTAATGTTTTCAGATATATTGAATCAAGAAATAATTCTAGTTTAAAGGTTACTTGTGAATGGCAGATGCAAGGGAAAGTAACAATGCCCTAGCTAGCAGCACAATACCCAGAGACTGACAATATATATATATATATATATATATATATATATATATATATATATATATATATATATATATATATATATATATATATATATATATATATGTGTGTGTGTGTGTACGTGTGTATTATATATATGATACATATATGTATATGATATATATATATATATATATAATATATATAACATATATAATATATATATATATATATATATATATATATATATATATATATATATATATATATATATATATGTATATATATAATCAGTTCCCAAGTCTTATCCCCATCAAGCTAGGCTTAGAGGGGCCAGGCAATGGTTGCTGATGACTCAGCAGGTAGACCTATAGGCTCCCCAAAACCACTAATCCCAAGCTCTCAAAGATGTTAATGTTGTACAGACAACAAGAAACCTATTGAGCTTGTTTCTCTCTCTCTCTCTCTCCCTCTCTCTCTCCTCTCTCTCTCTCTCTCTCTCTCTCTCTCTCTCTCTCTCTCTCTCTCTCTCTCTCTTTAGAACATAATGGCAGTTATATAACCATTGATCTATAGCCTCATCTGTGTCTATTGTTGGGGGAGAACATCATATTTTCCCCCGATATTTTAGGGGAAAAAAGGATAGCTGTCCATAATTTTCCCCTTCATTTTCGTAACAATTTTCCATGTGACGATGACATAACCAGCTATTATTTCTATACCTCATTTATGTCTATTGTTAGAATATTCGAATTTTTTTACTTATCAGGATATTGGGAAGGAAATATATTCTTTATTTAATTTTAGGAAAAGATTCACCATTTTTTGTGTTAGTTTATGGTTTTATATTCACGTGATTACTTCAAATTTTAA
>NC_090760.1:997257-1003026 GCF_036898095.1 Palaemon carinicauda | reverse complement strand
AAATCTGCTATTTATTTTACCACTCAAACCACTGTAGTGGAAAAAATCTGATTTCCTCTCCTTGGCCATCAAAGAACAATTGTGGTAAATGATTTCTTAAGTCAATATTGGTTTATTTGTTAACTTTTACCAGATTGCGATATTTTGTGTTGTTTACTTTGTCTTTTGGTTAGTTAGTTGGGATAATTGGTCCCTCTATTGTAGAGCATATTCTCATCTTGGGAAGGTACTGAATGTGGATATAGACAGCATATTTTAATAGCACCTGTGAGTGGGTTTGTATGTTATGTATGTATGTATTATATATATATATATATATATATATATATATATATATATATATATATATATATATATATATATTATTATATATGTATATATATTTTATTATCATATATACATATGGATATTATTTATACATATGTATATATATATTATATATACATGTGTATTATTTATATATATATATATCTATATATTTTTAATATACATATATATATATATATATATATATATATAATATATATATATATATATATATATATATATATATATATATGTATAAATATATAATATATATATATATATATATATATATATTTATGTATACAGTATATGTGAGTATATATATTTATATATACACACATATATATATATTGTATATATATATATGAATATAAATATATAATATATATATATATATATATATATATATATATATATATATATATATATATATATATATAGATGTATATATGTGTGTGTGTGTATGTATATACATATACGTGAGAGAGAGAGAGAGAGAGAGAGAGAGAGAGAGAGAGAGAGAGAGAGAGAGAGAGAAGAGAGAGAGAAGAGAGAGAGGCAAGGGAAGCCGGTGGCTCGGTACATTTAGATGGCTAAAGTGGATACCATTACTGTAGCTGATTGGTACAGGGCTCAAAGAACCTTTTTGGGGGGTTCTCTCTCTCTCTCTCCTACCTTACTACCATTCCAGCCTTCAAACGTACATTCTCTCTCTCGCTCTCTCTCTCTCTCTCTCTCTCTCTCTCTCTCTCTCTCTATCTCTCTCTCTCTCTCTCTCTCTCTCTCTCTCTCTCTGTAAATGGTAAAGGAATCTACTTGATATACTAAATGTCCCTTTCTGACATTATATTATATCTTTGTTTAAATTCTATGAGATATGGCAAGTGTTTTCATGAAAATTAATGGCTGGGTTTAGCCGGGGAGGGGGCACAGATTATTTGGGTGGACCCCCCATCTTCCATTTCTTACCTTTGCCGAAGATTCAGGGCTGGATTTAGCCTGGGGGGGGGGATTGAATTTGTGGGAACCTCCCCCCCCCCTCCCCGCTCCCCTTCCATTTCATAACAACATGGAAAATGGCTACTCTCAGTCATATGAGTTAAAATCAAATAAGTAAACAGGAACAGTGTTCGTATTTTCTCTATAGGAAACATAATGAAGGCTGAGGATATCCGAACTATATTTCATAAATTCATTCTACACTTGCTGTAACTTCCCAATCTGAACCATTGTTTCAACATACCAATTACCAATTTTTAACATTTCTTTAGTATTTATAAATCGGTAGATTCTTAGTACCCTAGTACGCCCAGGACTTGGGTCTATTCTGTCATTTTTGCTTTCTATAGAATGATTATTATTATTATTATTATTATTATTATTATTATTTTTATTTGCTAAGCTACAACCCTAGTTGGAAAAGCAGAATGCTATAAGCCCAGGGGCTCCAACAGGGAAAATAGCCCAGCGAGGAAAGGAAACAAGAAAAAATAGAATATTTTAAGAAGAGTAACAATATTAAAATAAATATTTCCTATTTAAACTATAAAAACTTTAACAAAACAAGAGGAAGAAAAATCCCATAGAATAGTGTGCCTGAGTGTACCCTCAAGCAAGAGAACTCTAACCCAAGACAGTGAAAGACCATGGTACAGAGGCTATGGCACTACCCAAGACTAGAGACCAATGGTTTGATTTTGGAGTGTCCTTCTCCTAGAAGAGCTGCTTATCATAGCTAAAGAGCCTCTTCTACCTTTACCAAGAGGAAAGTAGCCACTGAACAAATACAGTGCAGTAGTTAACCCATTGAGCGAAGAGGATTCATTGGCTAAATTCATCAAAGGATAGCCACTTAATTGTGAGGATCAGTGCTTATTTAACCAAGGCAAGTGATCCATAGGTCTGTACCAACCGTGTGTCACACAATTGTACATAATTCCTTTTGTATATATTATGCTTGTATCTTCGCTCTTCCCTCGCACTAAAAAGAACCAGAATAAACATGTCTGCGTGTCGCCTATGTAACATTGTCATTTTCTCGAACATGAAATTTCCTGTTGCCTTGAGGTTTTGTATATATACTGATTCCAGGATCAACCGCTAGGCGTCAGTAGGAGTCGAAGAGACAGCTTGTTGATCGACTCGAAACCAATCCGTCTACCTCCTGCCAGTGTCTTCATTAGATTTCGGGGGCCATTTCCACCACACCCAATAGTTCTCGTTACTTCCCATGATTGCTTATCTGCTTATATAACCGTGTGCAGATATGGAGTGCTAAGATGTATCGCCTAACATGATATATATATATATATATATATATATATATATATATATATATATATATATATATATATATATATATGTATATATATATATATGTATATATATATGTATATATATTATATATATATATATATTATATGTTATATATATATTATATGTTATATATATATTATATATTATATATATATTATATATTATATATATATATTATAAATATTATATATATATTATATGTTATAGATATATTATATATTATATATATTATATATATGTGTATTATATATAAATATATGTATTATATATATGAATATATATATATATATATATATATATATATATATATATATATATATATATATATATATATATATATATATATATATATATATATATATATACATACACTTTATATGATAAATTTTGCACATTAAGACATGTTTTCCATATTCAAATAAGCCATATATTTTTAATGTATCCGTTACCTCTGTACTGATTTGGGCTAAGCGTGAATAGATTGTTGTAATCTACATTTCTTATTCCTTTAAGACTTTTTAATGCCACTATTAAATGTCCTCTTTCCACATTTCAAGGTTTCTTAAAAAAATAGCTTCACTTAGAAAAAACATGTATTATTAAAAATGGCTTTCATTTCGGTACATCATTTTTATATGATCTTTTTCACGGACGTTTTTATTGCAGTAATAATTTTACGCCAAAAAAAAAAAAAAAAAAAAAAAAACAGTAAAAAATTCCCGTTTCCGATATGTAATTACTGTTCAGTATTTATTGACAAACATTATATACTCTCATATCTCTAAATCTTCATATATACATTTTTTCATTATTATTTGGAAAGCTCGTAGCAAAATTTTATGTATTGTATTTCACGGTAAAGTACATTTCCGAAAATATGTTTCCTCAAATTTATTTCCTGTTTGGGGAGACCGGCATTATTTTTTTTTTTAACTACAAAATATTTATAATAATGACAGAATAATATTTGAATAATGTAGCATTTCATGTTACCGTGCTATGTCCACTGGTATTAATAACTATACTCATTTTTTTTAATGAGGCGCATTTGCACTGACTCGTAGCGGTGCCCTTTTAGCTCGGAAAAGTTTCCTTCTCTCTGATTGGTCAGAATTATCTTGTCCAACCAATCAGCGATCAGGAAACTTTTCCAAGCTAAAAGGGCACCCTTGCGAGTCTGTGCAAATCTGCCTAAGTAAAAAGAATTGAATATAGTGTACCCAAGCCGTCAAAAATAATGTCTAAATATATATATATATATATATATATATATATATATATATATATATATATATATATATATATATATATATATACATATATATATACATATATATATATACACACACAAACGCACACACGCACACAGATTCAACCCTTCTCATCAACTCTTCCTTTCCTAACTACGACCCGCTGGTTTGGCAATTTGTGTGATAGTGTGGTTTCCGAGTGTACATTTTGTTGTACCCCTCTCACCAGGGTATGACTAATCCCTCTCCACCTGAGTGTGATAGGATATATATATATATATATATATATATATATATATATATATATATATATATTTTTTTTTTTTTTTTTTTTTTTTTTTTTTTGAGAATGAGGTCAGTCCAATGAAGGGAGTTTTCTCAATTGGGATGCATTCAGTGTATTTTGCCCGGTGTACTGTAAGCATTAATTACAGGTTCTTTGCAGGTAGCGTCCCTAGCTACTTGATAGCTCTTTACCATACATCCGTGAAAGATTTATTTCTTTATTTTACTGTTCAACCTCTCAACTTTTACTTAGGGATTGTGGTGGCCAATGTGATAACGTCCTTGCCTGGTGAACGCCAGACTGGGGTTAGAGTCCCGCTCAAACAGGTTAGTTTCTTTGGCCGCTGCAACCTCACCATCCTTGTGAGCTATGGATGGGTGGTTTGGGGGAGCCTATAGATCTATCTGCTGAGTCATCAGCAGCCATTGCTTGGTCTTCCTTGGTCGTAGTGAACGCCAGACTAGTCTTCGAACCCTGCTCAAACTGGTTAGTTTCTTTGGCCGCTGCAACCTCACCATCCTTGTGAGCTAAGGATTTGTGGTTTGGGCGAGCTTATAGGTCTATCTGCTGAGTCATCTGCAGCTATTTCCTGGCCTTCCTTGGTCCTAGCTTTGGTGCTGATCAAATGTATATATGGTCAGTCTCTAGGGCATTGTCCTGCTCGATAGAGCATTGTTACTGTCCCTTGCTTCTGCCATTCATGAGTGGCCTTTAAACATTTAAACTGAGCCTCGGCCCCAATTTCCCAATTCGTACATCGATATTGAAGTTTTATTCCAGGGTTACCCATGTCTTGCGAACTCCCAAGATATTAATGATCACGTCTCTAACAGAACATCAGTTGCCCTTCTCTAATTCAATTTTCTGCCGACAGATGGCGCAGGCAGCCCTTTCGTACCGAAAAGATTTATAGCCTCGTTGTAAAAAAAAAAAGTTCACTTCCTGCGTGTTCGAAACTTCTCGAATAGCAGTTACAGAAGTGGCCCAATCATTTACGAATAAAGGCGCCGTAAAATTCCTCAACTTCTACTTTCCAGGTGAAGTTCTGGATTTAAGGGGGGGGGGGGCAGGGGGGGGGTATTCAGATTAATGGTAAACCCTTAAACCCTTCTTCATGAGTCGCCCTTTATTCCTAATGAGGACTCAAGAGGCAAGTGACTATTAAGCAATGCCAATTTCAAATGAGAGTCTTATGACTTCTCAGAATCAAATGAAAATCTATCGTATCCTCTTAAAGGTTGTTTTTAAAATATTTTATTTTGTTTCCTTTCCTCACTAGGGTATTTTCCCTGTTGAGGGCCCGGGGTTTATAGCATTCTGCTTCTCCAATTAGGGTTTTAGCTCAGCTTATAATAATAATAATAATGATAATAATAATAATGATAGAAAGTGATCATTTGGTTCAACATTCATTTAGACAATTATGGATCCTTCGAGTCTCTTATACCTGTCTTCTTCCTTTGTTTTTTATTATTCATTCTACATCATTGTGTTGATTAGGGTCGTAAAGCGAATTCATTGGTATTTTTCATTTACAATTTATTATTCACTTTTCAGTTTCGTTCCCGCACCAGGATTATCTCTTGATTTTGGTCCTTGGGCTTATAGCAA
>NC_090760.1:977257-979757 GCF_036898095.1 Palaemon carinicauda | reverse complement strand
ATTCAACCTTACCTACATTTTATTCCCAAATATTGATTTAAACTTTCGCATAGACCATTCTACAAAGAGGATTATTCCATCTCTATTTATCTTCCAGCGGCTTTTGAGAATTGGCTTCCAGGTCTCCCAACCGAAACCCACCTATTTTTCCGTATAGAACAGTTCCGCTAATCCGGCAAAACCCATTTTCAAAGGCCACAGAGCTTATGGGCGCTTGTTGGAATTCGCTCTTGTGGATAGGACTGAACTGTAAAGCTCAGAGGGACGGTCTGGTTGTATATATATATATATATATATATATATATATATATATATATATATATATATATATATATATGTATATATATATATGTGTATACATATATATATGTATATATATTTACACATATATATGTATATATATATATATATATATATATATATATATATATATATATGTGTGTGTGTGTATGCGTATGTGTATATATGTATATATACATATATATCTACATATATATATATATATATATATATATATATATATATATATATATATATGAAATGTATTTATATATGTATGTATGGATATGTGTATAAATATATATATATGTGTGTGTGTGTGTGTGTAGGCCTATGTATGTATATTTATACATATATGTATATTCGTGAGTGTGGGTGTATGTGCGAGAAAAGCACGCAGAAAAATAATCTAAAATATGTCAAACTGTGTTTAATTTCATCGGGTAAAGTTAAGAACTTACCCCTCGACTTCTCGCCCATTTAAGATTTCCATTTAGTGTAAGCACTTCGAGTAATTATGCCCTACATTCAACCAATCTCCCTTTCTGCTCATGCAGGCATGAATAGTTAAATATATCAGCCCACATACTCCAAAAGACCTTCCTATATTGTGTGTTGGTTTTATTGAACATTTTGGTCCTGTATGTAGTTTTTATTAAACAATTATCTCATGTTGCACCAGTAGTTTGATAACTACGGTAGTTGTCGTTCCATTCTGCGCAGATGTGATTGTCATATAAAGCTATTTCAGTGTAATATAAATATATATATATTATATATATATATATATATATATATATATATATATATATATATATATATATATTATATATATATATATATATATATACATATGTGTATATATATACATGTAAATACATACATACATACATATATATATATATATATATATATATATATATATATATATATATATATACAGTATATATATACATATATATATGTGTGTATATATATATATATATATATATAATATATATATATATATATATATATATATATATATATATTTATGTATATGTGTGTGTGTGTGTGTGTTTAAAAATAAGTAGGTTTCATCATTTTCATCTCTATTAAGGAAAAAATTAACGAAATTAATTATAGCTTACATTATTCATCACTTCTCTCTGAAAAAAAGTCATGATTGCTTTTCATTAAAGCAGAATATGTGAATTGGAAAATTCTGCAAAAATTCTTTTGAAAATAAGTCGGTAATCTCTAAAGACAACATTAAATTATGAAATCTGAATCCTTTTATGAGGTGGATAAAAGGTTTTGGGAGAACGCCTGAAATGAGATCAGTGCAGAATTTCTGGAAGAATATGGAAGGATTTTATAAAATGTGAATTAATTATACATTAGCTTATTGCTGATTTTTTAGTTATTATTATTATTATTATTATTATTATTATTATTATTATTATCATTATTATTTTTGAAATTATTATTATCATTAAAATTATTATTATCATTATTATTTTTGAAATTATTATTTTTTTTTATTATTATTATTATTATTATTATTAAAATTATTATTATTATTATTATTATTATTATTATTATTATTATGATGATTATTATTATTATTATTATTATTACTTGCTAAGCTACAGCCCTATTTGGAAAAGCAAGATAATATAAGCCCAGGGGCCCCAACAGGGAAAGTAGCCCAGCGAGGAAAGGAAACAAGGAAAATAAAATATTTTAGGAACAGTGACATTAAAACAAATATATCCTATATAAACTATAAACACTAACAAAAGGAAGGAAGAGAAATACGATAGAATAGTGTGCCCGAGTGTACCCTCAAGCAAGAGAACTCTAACCACAAGACAGTGGAAGGCCATCGTACAGAGACGATAGAAAATCATATTGCCTCAAGCGACGAAGGTCATCCCTTGGGGGAAACCTTTGAAAACGCATTACTAACTAAACAGGACAGGAGTTTCAGAAATTCTTGCATTCCTGAATCAGTCAGAGCCGGAACAATGTGAACACCGTGGCTCCCCAAACTTGCTTGCATAATTCTGCGAGGACTCTGTATGAGTTAGCTACCAATCTTAAACCTCCCTCTTGCGCGTTCTGGGGATTCACTTGGTCATTAGAGTCCACATTATGAACATGGATTTCCCCATTGAGAGATTATGATTGATTATTGCTCTTTGAAGAGAAGAGAAGAACGTGTTCAATGTCATTCACT
>NC_090760.1:955590-970590 GCF_036898095.1 Palaemon carinicauda | reverse complement strand
CTCTCTCTCTCTCTCCTCTCTCTCTCTCTCACTAATTTGCTGTTTCCTTCGTTTTGGACAAATGGAACGGACGTTTTGGACCAAATAATAATTTGGCAGCGGAGAGAAAGAGAGATTCGTCTTTCATTCTTTAGAGAGAGAGAGAGAGAGAGGAGAGAGGAGAGAGAGAGAGAGAGAGAGAGAATATGTATAATATATATTACATGTATATGTATATATATATTATATATAGAGATATTGTGAAGGTTAGGGGTATAGAGTTTCGAGAAGGTCAGGGGTCATAAGATACGGAGAATATCTGGGGTAATAAGATATCGAGGTAAGGGGTCATAAGATATCGAGGTAAGGGGTCATAAGATATCGAGGTCAGGGTTCATAAAATATCGAGAAGGTCAGGGGTCATAAGATATCGAGAAATACAGTAGTCATAAGATATCGGAGAAGGTAATGGGTCATATGATATCGAGATGATATGGGTCATAAGATATCGGGAAGGTCAGGGGGTAATAAGATATCGAGAAGGTCAGGGTTCATAAGGTATCGAGAAGGTTTGGGGTCATAAGATACTGGGAAGGTCACGGGTCATACAATCTTGAGAAAGTCAGGGGTCATACGATATCGAGAAGGTCCAGGGTCATAAGATATCGAGAAGGTCAATGGTCATAAGATATCGAGAATGTCAGGGATCATAAATATCGAGAAGGTCAGGGGTCATAAGATACCGAGGTGGTCAGGGGTCATAAGATATCGAGAAGGTCAGGGGTCATAAGATATCGAGAAGGTAAATGGTCATAAGATATGGAGAAAGTCAGGGGGCCATAAGATATGGAGAAGGTCAGGGGTCATAAAATATCGAGAAGATCAGGGGTCATAATCTATCGAGAAGGTCCAGGGTCATAATCTTTCGAAAAGGTCCAGGGTCATAATCTATCGAGAAGGTCATGGTCATAATTTATCGAGAAGTTCAGGGGGGTCATAAGATACCGAGAAGGTCCATGGTCATAAGATATCGAGAAGGTCAGGGGTCATAAGATATCGAGGAAGGTCCAGGGTCATAAGGTATCGAGAAGGTCAGGAATTAAGATATCGAGAAGGTTAGGGGTCATAAGATACCGAGAAGGTCAGGGGTCATAAAATATCGAGAAGGTCAGGGGTCATAAGATATCGAGGAAGGTCAGGTGTTATAAGATATCGAGAAGGTCAGAGGTCATAAGATTTCGAGAAGGTCAGGGGTCATAAGGTACCGAGAAAGTTAGGTTTCATAAGATATCGAGGTCAAGGGTCATAAGATATCGAGAAAGGTCAGTGTCATAAGATATCGAGAAAGGTCCAGGGTCATAAGATATCGAGAAGGTCAGGGGTCATACGATATCGAGAAGGTCAGGGGTCATATGATATGAGAAGGTCAGGGTCAGGGGTCATAATTTATCGAGAAGGTCAGAGGTCATAAGATACCGAGAAGGTCAGGGGTCATAAGATATCGAGAAGGTCAAGGGTAATACGATATCGAGAAGGTCAGGGTTCATAAAATATCGAGAAGGTCAGGGGTCATAAGATATCGAGAAGGTCCAGGGTCATAAGAAATGGGTCATAATTTATCGAGAAGGTCAGGGGTCATAATATATCGAGAAGGTCAAGGGTCATAAGATATCGAGGTCAGGGGTCATAAGACAACGAAAATGTCACATGTCATTCTGCTTAATAAAAATACAATAACATCAAAATAAACAGTGAATTAAAAATAATTATTATAAGAGGAACGTTCTTTAGATCGTAGGTCGGCCTTCCCTTTTTGAAGACATTCTGAAGTTTGGTGTGAAAAGGCATTTTAGTATATATAGAAAGTGAGGTTGGTATAGAAATGCAGCCTCTATATTATAATAACTCCATAGAAGTGAGGGATTTAGTGGCGGTGGCCTAATGGTTATGTTAATGGGTTTGAGAAGGGATATTGTTAAGACTTGAAGGAGATGATGTATGTGGATTCACTGAAGGAAAATCATAAGTAATGAGAACGCAGGATTTGACAAACAATATATATATAGGTTAAAAGGTTTATTATTATTTATTATTATTATTATTATTATTATTATTATTATTATTATTATTAACATTATTATTATTGTTATAGTTTTAGTTTGAGTTATAGTTATAGTTTGAGTTATAGTTTTAGTTTTAGTTCGAGTTATAGTTTTAGTTTGAGTTATAGTTTTAGTTTGAGTTATAGTTATAGTTATAGTTTGAGTTTTAGTTTTCTTAGTTTTAGTTTGAGTTATAGTTTTAGTTTGAGTTTTAGTTTGAGTTTGAGTTTTAGTTTGAGTTTTAGTTTTAGTTTGAGTTATAGTTATAGTTTGAGTCTGAGTTTGAGTTAGTCTGAGTTTGAGTTAGTTTGAGTTAGTCTGAGTTATAATTTGTGTTATAGTTTGAGTCATGGTTTGAGTTTTAAGAGGACTAGAGATGTTGAAATATCGAAAATTTAATTATTGATATTAATGGCGATTATTCTATAATTATTGATTTTGATATAAGGTAAAGTTAGCAGTAACTTAATGTGAAAATAAGGAAAAAATATATATATTTTATTCATCCAAGATTTAATGCTCTCCACTTAGCTTAAAGTAAAAACATTACTTTGTTTCAAGTAAAATAAATCCATAATAACAATAAAAACAAATACTTGAGCAAACAAATTTAGATTTTTAGAATAACTAGTTACAAAATATATGATAGTTTTTTTTTTTTTTTTTTTTTTTTTAGCAAAGTTAAAGTCTTTCAATTATAACTTTATTCCAAATAAAATTATTCTGCATAGCATGAAAATTTTCATCAATTCGATACGACGAATTTATCAGTTATGAAAATAGTATTTTATAGAAAGAAATTTCAGTACCTAGATAATTCAAATTTTATATAATTTTCATTAAAAACAAAAGAACTAATATGATTATTTTTCTTTCTGGAATACTGACTTCAGAAAACATAAACTGTCCAGAAACTTTTCAGATAAATTGACTGTTCAGAAAATTTTCAGATAAATTGGATCTCAATTTCGTGAGGTACAATCCTGCTGCCGGTAAAGCCCTTTATAATTCAACACCCTGTGGGCTGCCCTGAAAGTAAAGATTTATTGAGCTTTCCAAGGTTTTCTTTTCTTTTAAATATTGTGCGTTGTGGTGGCCTGGGGGTAGCGTCCTTGCCTGGTGATAGTCAGATTCTGGTTCGAGTCCCGCTCAAACTCGTTAGTTCATTTGTTCGTTGTAACCTCACTGTTCTTGTGAGCTAAGGATGGGTGTGGTTTGTGGGAGCCTACAGGTCTATCTGCTGAGTCATCAGCAGCCATTGCCTGGCCCTCCTTGGTCCTAGCTTTAGTGGAGAGAGGGCTTGGGCGCTGATTATATGTGATATGGTCAGTCTCTAGGCCATTGTCCTGCTTGATAGGGCAATGTCACTGTCCCTTGCTTCTGCTATTCATGAGCGACCTTTAAACCTTAAATTCAATGATTAAGTCTGAAATTTCTGAAGGTTCCTTTCTTAGCAGAACTGGTTGTAACTCCTTCATATCTTGGTAAAATTCTACAAGATGGGTCTTTTGCTTCGTTTATTGTTTCTCAATTATTAAGTCTGAAATTTCTGAAGGTTCCTTTCTTAGCAGAACTGCTTGTAGCTCCTTCATATCTTGCTTAAATTCTACAAGCAAGTGGTCTTTCGCTTCTTTTATACTTTCTGTTTCTCAATGATTAAGTCTGAAATTTCTGAAGATTCCTTTCTTAGCAGAACTGGTTGTAGCTCCTTCATATCTTCCTAAAATTCTACAAGCAAGTGATATTTTGCTTCTTTTATACTTTCTGTTTCTCAATGATTAAGTCTGAAATTTCGGAAGGTTCCTTTCTTAGCAGAACTGGTTGTAGCTCCTTCATATCTTGCTAAAATTCTACAAGCAAGTGATATTTTGCTTCTTTTATACTTTTTGTTTCTCAATGATTAAGTCTGAAATTTCTGAAGGTTCCTTTCATAGCAGAACTGGTTGTAGCTCCTTCATATCTTGCTAAAATTCTACAAGCAAGTGATATTTTGCTTCTTTTATACTTTGTTTCTCAATGATTAAGTCTGAAATTTCTAAAGGTTCCTTTCTTAGCAGAACTGCTTGTGGCTCCTTCATGTCTTGCTAAAATTATACAAGCAAGTGGTCTTTCGCTTCTTTTATACTTTGTTTCTCAATTATTAAGTCTGAAATTTCTGAAAGGTTCCTTTCTTAGCAGAACTGGTTGTTTCTCCTTCATATACTGCTAAAATTCTACAAGCAAGTGGTCTTTAGCTTCTTTTAGACTTTTTAATTCAACCTCTTCGGAACAACATGGTTCTTCTTGGCTTACAAATCATCTTTCTTATCTGCCTTTTCCTTCATTTCCTTTCCAGTTATCATATCAGCTTTTTTGTTCACGTTGAGTAGCATTGTTCTCTTTACATTTGTCTGCTCCACTTCAATATTTTTATGCTTCTTCGGCCATTTTTGAGATAAAAGGTAATTAAAACGTCTGTGACTGCGAATCCAGTCTGAAATAGTTTACAGTAATCCTCTTAATCCTTACTTGACAGGAAAAATAATGCTGTTAGTCGAAACAGAGTTGTTGCAGTGTATTTAATATAATATCTCGCTCTTATTTCTTTTTCGTACTAATCCAACCGTAAACCGTTTTCTGTGGACAGACTTTTCAAAAGTGTGTCTGCTGTTCTTTTGAGTATATCTTCAGAAGGGTTGTCTTCTTCGAGAATAATATTTAATCATGCTATACTTTAATGACTTAGTAATTGGCGTATTCATCTCAAAGAGCTGCTTTTATTATGATGAATTTGCAGCCCAGGGCCCCAATCAAAACATCGATATTGCCTTTTCGGTGTTGATACTGATAGCGTTCATTTAATATTTTCCCTGTTGGGGCCCCTGGGGCTTATAGCGTCCTGCTTTCCCAACTAGGGTAGTAGCTTAGCAAGTAATAATAATAATAATAATAATAATAATAATAATAATAATAATAATAATAATAATAATAATAATAATAATAATAATAATAATAATAATAATAATAATAATACCGATATTCTGATATCGATACTCGTTCCAAATGAGGTCACTGGTCGTATTATTAAAAGAATGCTTGATAAGCTAAGTAGATGTGATATCTGATGATTAAAAAATGGAAAAAGATGATTAAAACAGTTTTCAATTCAAATGTTTGGACCAGAAAGGAGATGAGAGAGAGGATTGGAAAATAATACCTTGTTGTACAGGATTAGTATTCGAGATGAATCGTAGAATAAAAAAAAAAGTAGAAAATAACAGAAAAGACAGGAAAGGGATTAGAAGAGAATTACCATCATGGTGAACGATGGATATTTTGAGACGAATTAGTAAAAGTGTTGTTCAAAAGAGATAAACCAAATGCTATTTTCCTTAATGAATTATTTTACCATTGTGACCACAATCTCCAATAGATTTAGTAGATTTGAGAATAAAGCCCCCAGAAGGATATTGGGAGTTAAATGGCAGGACAGGATTAGAAATGAAACTATAAGAGGGATTACTCTAGTGCCATATGTAGATAAGATCATGATGAGGGATAGATGGAGATGGTTTGGGCATGCTCTTCGCACTCCCCAAGAGAAATTAATTCACCAAACGTTGAACTGGGCTCCACGAGGCTCTACAAGAGTTGGAAGACCCAGGTCTGTATGGCTGAGGACTATGAAGCGCGAAGTAGATGATGATGAATGGAGAAGTATTGAATTGAAAGCTTAAGGTAGAGATGACTGGAGAAATCTAACCGAAGCCCTTTGCGTCAATAGGCGTAGGAGATGATTTGACTCTACAATGATTACAATTAGTTAAATGGGGCGTGTCGTTCCCGTAGAGATTATTAGGATTCAAGTCTTGAGATGTAGACAAAGTTTTAAAGCTAATTATCCCAAACTATCACTTCGATAGAATTATCATTAATAGAAATATCAACGTCTCGTTTGTCTTACGGACTTTCCTCGCATTTTATTATCAGGGGAAGAAGAGAATCAAACTAAATGAGTCAGTTTAATTTTTGTTAAATGAAGAAAAAAATATCAATTTCTATATCAATTTTCTTAATTTGATCGCTTCATTGCCTTATACTAGAAAGTATTTAGAGATTAAAAATTAATATTATTATTATTATTATTAGCCAAGCTACAACCCTAGTTGGAAAAGCAAGATGCTATAAGCTCAAGGGCTCCAACAGGGAAAAATAGCCCAGTGAGGAAAGGAAATAAGGAAATAAATAAATGATGAGAATAAATTAGCATTAAATCATTCTAAATCATTCTAAATATATTCTCTATTAAATTATTTACTAATTTCAATGCGTTAAACTATTAATTCTAATTCAGTTAAAGAAACAGGGAAAAATAGCCCAGTGAGGAAAGGAAATAAGGAAATAAATAAATGATGAGAATAAATTAATAATAAATCATTCTAAATATATTCCTTTATTAAATTATTTGCTAATTTCAATGCATTAAACTATTAATTCCAATTCAGTTAAAGAAAATGGTGGCGATATCAATTAAATCGATAAACACCATAATTTCGAATTGCAGCTCATTAGAATAATTGGATTACGTTTCCTATCATCATATTACAATAATCAACCACTTCTATATCAGACTGAAGTTAGACGTAATATTTAATTTCCAAAGGTTTCAATGTACTTGTTAAAGGTGTTTGACTTTTACAACAATAACAAAAAGAGTCAAATGACATCTTGCATTATGAATTATAGATATTTCTTATATTATATACTTTTAATTTATTTGTTTTATTATAAACTAGGTACACTGTTAAAAATTTGCCGTAAAAAGGTAAAAATCATGGAATAAATGTTGGAAGGCATTCACCGTTTTAAAAAACGGATATATTGACGTAAAGGAGTGATATTACAGGGACCAGACCGTAAAAGATAATGACAAAATAGGGTAAAAATTACGGTCGCCTGTATTTTACTGAAATACGGCTGGGAACATTAATTTTTTTTTACGGAGAATTTCAGATAAAAATTACGTTCTTTTAACAGTGTAGAACATCCGTTTTTGGTTGATGGTTTATATAAAGTAGGAAGAAAGACCACGTCGTCTTGATTTTTTTTTTATATACGATAAAGAAAAAGTGCCTCCTTGACTGTCTATATAAAAGAGAAAGAACGATCACGTCTCTATTGTTTATATAAAAGAGGAAGGAGGACCGTGCCTTGTTAAGCGTTTACATAAATGAAAAGTGAAGACCGCATTTTGTTCCTTCATTTTAGTTCAGGTGGCTAGTAGGTTGAGATACTACCGCTAGAGAGTTATGGGGACCTTTGACTGCCCAGACAGTACTACATTGGACCCTTCTCTCTGGTTACGATTCACTTTCCCTTTGCCTACACATACACTGAAGAGTCTGGCATATTCTTTACATATACTCCTCTGACCTCATACACCTGTCAATACTGAAAGTACCAAAAAAAATTTTCACTCAAGGAATTAACTACTGCACTGTAATTGTTCATTGGCTACTTTCCTCTTTGTAAGGGTAGAAGAGAGACTCTAGCTATTGTAAGCAGCTCTTCTAGGAGAAGGACACTCCAAAATCAAATCATTGTTCTCTAGTCATGGGTAGTGACATAGCCTTTGTACCATGATCTTCCACCGTCTTGGGTTAGAGGTCTCTTGCTTGAGGGTACACTTGTTCACACCATTCTATCTAATTTCTCTTCCTCTTACTTTGTTAGTTTTTATTGTTTATAAAGGAAATATTTATTTCAATATTGTTACTGTTCTTGAAATATATCATTATTCCTTGTTTCCTTTCCTCACTGAGCTATTATCCCTGTTGGGGCCCCTGGGCTTATAGCATCCTGCTTTTCCAACTATGGTTCTAGCTTAGCAATTAATAATAACAATTACAATAACAATATGAAGGCATTAAGTTTTGGATTATGCTCTATAGTGAACACGTAAAATCTACTTTGATAACCTGTAGAATTTAGGTTTTTTTTTTTTTTTTTTTTTTTTTTACATCTCGGAACAGATATTTTTTTATAGGTAGCCTAACAAGGGAGGAGCCTAATCAAAGGTCTAAGATATTCTAAAGATTATTTTAAAAAATCATCTATCATAGAAAGTAGCTAAGTGAACATTTTCACTAAGTAGAAAAATTACAAAATAACATGTACTCTCCCTTATCTCCCTAAGATTCCTAAGAATAAATGATATCCTTCTTATCCTTAGAAGATAGGAGCCGACACCACCTCCGCTGGAGAAGGTTCATTACACCGAACAGCAAATGAACTAATCACGCTCGATCTCTTAGCTGACTTCCGATTCAATATATCACTGGATCACCCACTGTAGCCTAGTGGTGGAATCGCACTAGTAACTTCTCCAAGGTTTTCGCCAACCTTCAGCCGATGATAGCGAGCGAAAGTGTTATAGCGTCACACAACGAAACCGATCAGCTGATATCATTATGGGGCCCAGAAATATTTTAAATGTTGCAGTATAATATATATTTGTATATTACGCGAATTGAAGAATCCTACAATGCCATAGGATGAACAAAGTAGATTTTTATTATCTCTTGAGGGTCGTTGGACCCAAGATATTACCAAGCAAGAGCACGTCCTATTTGCAGCCGCCATCTTGCTTGTTTACATCTGACGTCATGCAGCCGCCATCTTGTTTGTTTACATCTGACGTCATGCAGCCGCCATCTTGTGTGTTTACATCTGACGTCACTCTCGCAGTTTAACGCGCTGCTTCCTGTCCAGTCGCGAAGCCAATTCGCTCCCATTATCTGAAGCAGCAACATCTCTTTCTTTCCATTTTGGGCAGCTGCTGGCGAAAAACAGTCCAGTGTGATTCCAGCATAACTCTTCAGCAATGTCTTTGAGAATCCTATCCCTCTTCCATCTTCCCGTTCTATCTACTGACGACGTTGCACCTTCTCGTTTATCCCCCTTTTTTTTTCATTCGCAACAATGGCTGCCATCCTTCTTCGCTCCCATTGAGCGCTGATTGAAACTAGGCAAACGCGTTAATGAGGTCTTTCGAACTAATTGATTCGTAAGGTCGATGGTCGTGCGATGCCATTAGTCTTGATTTGGCTCGGTCCTTTAGTCAATTTCGCTGTGATTCTCAATGACTCTCTTGGCGTTATCTACTTGTTTTTATTTTTTTTAAAGGCTTCGATTGCATCATTTGTGCTTGCCTAGAGTTGCGGGTGTAACGTTTCATAGCTCTTGTCATTCTGTTTCCCTTTTGGTTTAAAGGTTTAAAGGTTTAAAGGCCATTCATGAATGGCAGAGGCAAGGGACAGTGACATTGCCCTATCAAGCAGGGCAATGCCCTATAGACTGACCATAAATATATATATATATATATATATATATATATATATATATATATATATATATATATATATATACACACACACATATGATCATCGCCCATGCCCCCTCTCCACCCAAGCTAGGACCAAGACGGGCCAGGCAATGGCTGCTGATGATACAGC
The DNA here is from genome assembly GCF_036898095.1 of Palaemon carinicauda. NCBI lineage: Eukaryota > Metazoa > Arthropoda > Malacostraca > Decapoda > Palaemonidae > Palaemon > Palaemon carinicauda. Next base: position 961,016 of record NC_090760.1, on the reverse strand, counting down.
AGATAGACCTTTAAGCTCCCCCAAACACACTATCCCTAGCTCACAAGGATGGCGAGGTTGCAGCGACCAAAGAAAGTAACGAGTTTTAGCCAGACTCACCATAACTGATTGGTACCTGGAATTATGCCTCGCTTGTCCGCAAATGCATTGAAGAAAGATATGTACGGCAGTGTAACCGCTTTAGATTATCAATAATGAAATATTTTCTTGTGTGGGTGTCTTAGCTCTCTGCATCGTATCTTGTTAAGAAAATCCTAACATAACTTTTTAATCTTAGGTCAAAACTTATTCCCTGAAGACCATAAGAAAACAAACTCCCCATCACGCTGGTTTAGTTATCCCTCTGTTCTCCTTGACCAAGCATTATGTTCCAAAAGTCTTATATTAATTATCTGTAAAGAACATACTTATGCCCATTTTGAGTTTTAATTTTGTGTTTGATATAAAATAATGCAAAACCTTAATTATAAAAATTGCAATATAAATATGAGTAAGCAAAAAAAAAGTTGAAAGAGTTTCTGAAGGTACAATTAGCCCTACATTATTTTCATTTTAATCAACATAATTCTACATCAACTGCCTTAATTAATGCAATACGTACCAACTGTGATTAAAATAAACTTGCTTTAACGTGCTCAATTTATTTTTGTATATGAGAAAAAACATGTCATCATTTTGGACAAGCTTCAAAGTTTTTTTTTTAGTTTTTTTTTTATATTTTCCATTGCATTTTCATCTAGCAGCAGGAAGCCATCATGTTGATGACAGGGTTATTTTGAACAAGATTTTTTTTCTCTTCGTATTTTTCCTGTCCAGATTTCTCCCTTGATCGGCCGCTCGTTTTGACGGTAAGAAAAGCGAAAACAACGTATGGGATTTTTTTCTGTTTGCCAAAATTAGATATTTGGTGAAACGTTTAAAGGGTTTTTGGGAACATTAGATATTTGGTGAAACGTTTAAAAGGTTATTGGGAACATTAGATATTTGGTGAAACGTGGAAAAGGTTATTGGGAATATTAGATATATGGTGAAACGTTTAATTAGATATTTGCTGGAACTTGGAAAAGGTTATTGGTAACATTAGATATTAGGTGAAACGTTTAAAAGGTTATTGGGAACATTAGATATTTGGTGAAACTTTTAATTAGATATTTGGTGAAACGTTTGATTAGATATTTGGTGAAACGTTTGATTAGATATTTGGTGAAACGTGGAAAAGGTTATTGGGAACATTAGATATTTGGTGAAACGTTTAAAAGATTATTGGGGACATTAGATATTTGGTGAAACGTTTAATTAGATATTTGGTGAAATGTTGAAAAGGTTATTGAGGACATTACATATTTGGTGAAACGTTTAATTAGATATTTGGTGAAACGTTTAATTAGATATTTGTTGAAACGTTTGATCAGATATTTGGTGAAACGTGGAAAAGGTTATTGGGAACATTACATATTTGGTGAAACGTTTACTTAGATATGTGGTGAAATGTGGAAAAGGTTATTGGGAACATTAGATATATGGTGAAACGTTTAATTAGATATTTGGTGAAATGTGGAAAGGGTTATTGGGAAAATTTGGTATTTGTTGAAAAGTGGAAAGGATTTTTGGGAAAATTAGATATTTGGTGAAACGTGAAAAAAGGTTATTGAGAAAATTAGGTATTTGGTGAAACTTTGTTATTGTTCTTAAAATGTTATGTTAATTGTTCATTGCTTCTCTTGTAGTTTATCTATATCCTTAATTCCTTTCCTCACTAGGCTATTTTCCCTGATGGAGCCCTTTGGGTTATAGCAACCTGCTATTCCACCAGAGGTGTACCTTAGCTAATAATAAAAACAATAATAATAGTAATAATAATAGTCTCTGAAAATATTCCGTCCAAACATACCAGGAAGGAATTTGATTATGTTAACTATAGATTATATATATATATATATATATATATATATATATATATATATATATATATATATATATATATATATATATATATATATATATATATATATATGGACATTGGACATTAAAAAAACATAAAAATAAAAGTCTTGAATGTGGAAATAGTCATTTAAAAAAACACGTCAAATCTGTGCAAGATTTAAGGTTGAAAAGTACTTATGAGGATTATAGTAACAATTAGTGGGTATTTAAAAAAAAAAAAACAATGGAACACAAAATATTTTAACCCCTCAACGAAATTCTTACAAAATCACTGTAAAGAAAAACCCCACACAATAAAAGTACAACTTCACTCTCAGCTCTCTTGGGAATATAAACAAGTTGCCACTGTGCGTCATCGTGTAATAAACCCCAAACACAATCTGACAGCCGTAATATATTCACAAGATATTAACATGAATCCGGGGCATTCGCCTCGCTCGAAAGGTGAACACACGGCCCCAGAAAATCAGACCTATCCGCTTGAAATAAGTCGAGACGACAACGCTAACGGGGCATAAAAAAACTCGCTTTCTACCCTGACTTATACTCGAGGAAAAAATGCGTCGAGTTATGGTTGTCATTAAGGATGCAATATGCTACGTGTTACGGCAGTGGTTTCTTGCCACGGGGATCTCTCTCTCTCTCTCTCTCTCTCTCTCTCTCTCTCTCTCTCTCTCTCTCTCTCTCTCTCTCTCTCTCTCTATGTTGGCTAGCTCTATTCAGTCTCTTGCAGCTCACGTCTGCCGTATATTTCCTCGCCTTGCGTTAAATGCGGTCTGTGACCGAGGAGAGGATAGGTAAGGCTCAGTGATTACTCTCCTGGGTCACTTATTAGATGAACTGGTAGAGCATCCTCAGGCGGTGGATGGCTTCGGAGGGGGGGGGGGGGGGGTGTTGCGTAAGGCTTTTCAGGCGGGAATGGCTTCTCCTAAAGATAGTTAGTTGAGAGTAAGTGGCTCTTGTGGCTCTTGATTGCTTATTGTTATGCGCATAGTCTAGATATGCGCATACATGTATATGTATATGTGTATCTTTATGAATTATGCAAGGTAAATATATGGATATATTTGATGTGTGTGTATGTATGTGTATATACTGTACGTCCATACACACGCATGTATATATATATATATATATATATATATATATATATATATATATATATATATATATATATATATATATATATATATATATATATTTATATATATATATATATATATAATAATTATAAGCCGCGAAAATTAAACGTAACTTTTAGGCTTGCTGTCTTCTAGCGTATGGTCAGTCATAGTCATTACTTTCCGAAGGAACCACAAACACGAGCAAAATTAAAATTAATTCGCTTGTAAAAGAAGATTCAATATTTTCATTCGATATTTAATATTTGCAAAATCTGAAAAGATCATCCTCCAGTCATGAAGACAGAAAAGAAGAAATTAATAACCGAAAGAAACCCTAAGATTAAAAGGCTTCTTTCAGAGCTTCGTTTCAAAAGCAGGCCAGTGTTGTTCTCCCTTCGCTAACAACGGTATCAGACAGACTTGCTTGAAAACCAAGAAGATCAGCCAGTTCCGGGAAAGGCTCTTCAACTGGTACCACTGCAACCACTCTGGAAATCCCCATGACCTTTAGCGAATGAGGCTGACTTCCTTTTGTACATCCAGGCGCATCTAAGGCTAGAGTTAATCTCTCTCCCGACCTCTGCAATGACCTGTTCGTTTTCAAACAGTATAGCTTGGAGTACTAATCATCCCTAAGACTGGCCAATCTTCCTTTACCTTTGACGTCAAGCTACAGGCTTAAATCATTACGTAAATACTAGACGAATTGAGTAATTTCGTCTTTTATCATAGTTTCGTTCAATTAAGTTGAAATAGGAATGATAAAGGTTCTTTTTCTCACGAGGTAGAGAGTTCCCTTTGTCATTGTCGGTTCTATCTTCATCCCATATAGCTTCTAAAATTAGTAATATTGAGTTCTTTATTATACGGTTTTTTTATCCTTTTTTATATTCAGGGATTAAAGCAAGGTTCTTAATTATACATTTCTATATTTAATCATTATTTTGCTTCTTTGAAACATTTAATGAATAATCTCTTGATTTTAAAATTGAATTTTCTATTTTTTTATTGAAGGGGTGATCTACGTTCTTTGATATATCCAAAAAAAATTAGAAAACAAATTAAAAAATATTACATAAATTGGTTCTTACAGATTACCCCTCTCCAAGATGCGACATCATTACGATAGAAAAATGTGTAATTATAAACTTTGGATTGATTTACTTAAACTCATCAACATCCAGAGCACCACCAATATTTACATTCCAATACTGCCTGTCAGTGAAGGAGGTTATATATTTCACGAGAACTCCACTCCCAGACGGATGAGTGGATACGAGATAGCGAGTGGGATCATGTTTACATAATCCTCTCGGTATCGGAAAAATGAACTGGAAAGAAGGCGAGGGTAAATATAGGGTGTTACTTCAGGAGAAGGATCTTGGAGGAGGGGTGAATTTTAGAAGGGTCGTCATGGCAACTATATCCTGGGAATCCTATTGTCCTGGGGTCTCTCGTTTAGGAGGCGATGAATTATCGAGGGGTTGTTATGTCGGAAATGCTTTCCATCACGTGGAAGGATTAGGATTTTCAAGGATTTGCTAATAGGATCAGGCTATTAAGCATGCAGTTAATTCTAATAGTCAGGCCTTCTCCATCATGAGGCTCAATACTACATAGTATTCTAGTAGTTTTATTCCAGCTGTGACCAAGTTGTGGAATGATCTTCCTAATCGGGTAGTTGAATCGGTAGAACTTCGAAAGGTCAAAGTTATAGCTAATGTTTTTATGTTGAACAGGCTGATATAAGTCTTTTTATAGTTTATATTTGAAATATCTGTTTTAATATTATTTTTTTAAAATATTTTATTTTAATTGTTCATTACTTCTTATATCATGTTCTTAATACTAGGCATGCAGTTAATTCTAATTGGCAGGCCTTCTTGATCATGAGGCTGATTACTACACAGTATTCTAGAAGTTTTATTCCAGCTGTGACCAAGTTGTGGAATTATCTCCCTAATCGGGTAGTTGAATCGGTAGGACTTCAAATGTTCAGACTTGCAGTAAATGTTTTTATATTGAACAGTCTGACATTGCCTGAGCCTTCTTGGTCCTGACTTGGGTGGAAAGGGGGCGAAGGGCGATGATCATATGTATATATGGTCAGTCTCTAGGGCATTGTCCCTTGCCTCTGCCATTCATAAGTTGGCTTTAAACCTTTAAACTAACAAGATAAATAACCCCACTCTAGCGAAGCATAAAAACCTTTAAAAAAAATCCAATTATCCCCCAAAAAAGTGACAAAAAAAACTTATCAAAAAAAAAAAATTCTTTATCAAAAAAGTCCCAAAAGAAATTTATCCAAAATAAACCCTAAAAATTCCATTTATCAAAAAAAATTCTCCCCAAAAATTC
>NC_090760.1:935590-940590 GCF_036898095.1 Palaemon carinicauda | reverse complement strand
TGCAACAAAAGGTATCACCAACTAATCTACATTAAATTTTATTCAAATACATTAAAACCGCACGTGGACATCCTATAAAGAAAGAAATAAAACTACTTTTGAATTTATATGTATTTATGAAGTGTAACACCTTCGTTGATCTTGCTGGAGGTATTTTTAACAATGTTCATTGTCCCTAAAGATCTATTGGTTTGGGGCAAAAAATATGTAATTAAACGTTACTAGAACATAAATTCCCTCGTTGTTATTGTTATTATTATTATTATTATTATTATTATTGTTGTTATTGTTATTATTATTATTATTATTATTATTATTATTATTATTATTATTTTATTATCTTTGTTATTATTATTATTTTATTATTATCATTGTTATTTATTATTATTTTTATTATTATTATTATTATTATTATTATTATTATTATTATTATTTGTTGATGTCGACTACCCCCCAAAATTGGGGGAAGTGCTTTGGTATATTCATGTATGTATTATTATTATTATTATCATTATTAATATTATTATTATTATTATTATTATTATTATTATATTATTACTTGTTAAGATACAACCCTAGTTGGAAAACAAGGTTTCTATAAGGCCAGGGGCCCCAACTGGGAATAGTGAAAATAGCCCAGCGAGGAAAGGAAACCAGGAAATAAAATATTTTAAGAATAGTAACAGCATTGAAATAAATATCTCCTCTATAACTATAAAAACTTTTAACAAAATTAAGAGTCGTAGTTGTAGGTTGCATGGAAAGAAATAAGGGAAAATACTAAAAGTAAAATAAGAAGTACAATAATGTATAAATAAATGGAATAGGAGACAATGAAAAAATTGCAAAAAAAGGTTACTTAATTGTAGCCGGAGTTGGGGGATTTTCAAAAGAGAAAACTTACAGCGAATGTTTTTTTATGTTGAAGAGGCTGACATAAGTCTCTTTTTATTGTTTATATAAAAAAGGTCTATTTTTTAATATCATATTTTAATCGTCCATTTCTTGTAGTTTATTTTTTTGTTCTTATATCCTTTCCTCACTGTAATATTTTTCTCTGTTGGAGCCCTTGGCATTATAGCATCCTGTTTTTCCAACTAGGGTTGCGGCTTAGCTAACAACAACAACAACAGCAACAATAACGCTAACACTAATACTAACACTAACACATACTTATACTTATACTTATACTTAATAATGATGCTAACACTAACACATACTTATACTTATACTTGATAATAATGCCAATACTAATACTTATACTTATACTTAATAATAATGACAATACTAATACTTATACTTAATAATAATGCTAATTCTTATACTTATACTTAATAATAATGCCAATACTAATACTTATACTTAATAATAATGCTAATACTTATACTTATACTTATTAATACTAATACATATACTTATACTAATACTAATACATATTAATACTAATACATATACTTATACTAATACTAATACTTATTCTTATACTTATACTAATAATTATATTAATACTTATACTCATACTCATACTTATATATATACTTATACTCATTCTTATACTTATACTTTCAAGTCATCTTTGGAAAATTGATACAATATAATCGTACTAAGACTCAAGAAAAAATGTCAGAGGATACGACGTTGCCTTGGCGACCTCCGTCACTGGTCTATCTCAAATCGTGGTGGGGCGCTGCTTAACTTTGCTGGCTTTTTGGGTTGGTTCCTGGGCCATTTTATGGTCACTATAAATAGCAGGACATTGGGGGGTTCCATGTCCGTTCTTTTATGGGTCTTAAGTTTGCCCATAGGAGGCTAGTTATCTTTTTTAGGATTTATTTTTTTTGGGCTGGCTTAGATTTTGTTTTTTAAGGTTGTGAATATATAATCTATATTCTATATTTTATTTTGGTTGTATTATTTATTTTGTTTCCTGAGCTTGTAAATATAAAATGAGGTTCATTAATATTTATTCTGTTTTATTTTATTTTGGTCTGTTTTTTATTTTGTTTTTTAAGTTTGTAAATATAAAATGAGGTTCATTGATCTTATTCTGTGTTTTATTTTATTTTGGTCTGTCTTTTATTTTGTTTCTTAAGTTTGTAAATATAAAAGGAAGTTCTATAATCTATATTCTGTATTTTATTTTATTTTGGTCTGTCTTTGATTCTGTTTCTTAAGTTTGTAAATATAAAATGGGGTTCATTAATCTTTATACTGTATTTTATATCATTTTGGTCTTTTATTTTGTTTCTTAAGTTTGTAAATATAAAATGAGGCTCATTATTCTTTATTCTGTATTTTATTTCATTGTGGTTTGTCTTTGATTTTGTTTCTTAAGTTTTTATACCATTATGAGGTTCATTAATCTTTATTCCGTATTTTTTATTTTGGTCTGTCTTTGATTTTGTTTCTTAAGTTTGTAAATAGAAAATGAGGTACATTAATCTTTATTCTGTATTTTAAGGTCTGTCTTTTTTTGTTTAAGTTTTTATATCATCATGAGGTTCCTTAATCTATATTAATTTTTTTTTCCTTGATTTTATTTCTTGTTTGTAAATGTAATGTGTCCATGAATGTATATTCTATTTTATTTCCCGACTGTCTAGGATTTTGTTTCCATCGAGTCAATATGTATATCATGAAAGCAATTAATCTATTCTAATATATGATGAACGATGTCTGACGTCAGCTTTTTCAGTAAGCTGAGATTTAGGATTCGCCATATTTCAGTTTTAATAAGTTTTCGCTTCAACTTTTCCTAAAGTTCAAAGGAAAGCCTTGACTTATAATAATCCTTACTTATGCTGTCCCAAGTAGGCGTGTTTAGCTAGAATCTTTCTAAATATGATCTCATGAATCAAATCAGCGCCTGAGTTTCTGAATATCTGGATTTTCTAAGTACTTATGGATACAATTTCGTCTGAAGCCCTTTCGGGAGTCCAAATAGTTTTACCGCTCGTACTGTGTAAAGTTGTTGCTGTTGCTGTTGTTGTTGTTGTTGTTCTTTTTTTTTTTTTTTTTTTTGAAGGTTGACCCCTCACTGTTAACTGAACCTGCTTAAGCCTGCATTTTCATGAAATATCTTCTTTGAATTTTTGTGACCCTCTGGTCCGAAACTTATTGTATATAAACTCGATATCTGTTGAAATAAAGTCAGTTGCATTGATTTCGTCTTAAGACTCGGTCGCACATAGGAAATTTAACAAATAATTCCTAACCTTCTCCTGGTTTCGAACCAGCTATTGGAGGGGAAGAACGTTTAGAACAAATCTGTTTTATTGTTAATTGTAATTATAACAATTATCATCAGATAGGGTTGTGATGGCTGATGTGGTAACGTCCCTGACTTGTGAACGCCAGACTGGAGTTTGAGTCCCGCTCAGACTAGTTAGTTTCTTTGGTCGCTCCAACCTCACCATCCTTGTGAGCTAAGGATGGGAGGTTTGAGGGAGCCTATAGCTCTATATGCTGAGTCATCAGCAGCCCTTGCCTGGCCCTCCTTGGTCCTAGGTTGGGTGGAGAGGGGCTTGGACGCTTATCATATGTATATATGGTCAGTCTTTAGGACATTGTCCTGCTTGAAAAGGGCAATATCACTGTCCCTTGCCTCTGTTATTCATGAATGGCCTTTAAACCTTTAAATATGAAATTCTTTACATTCCCCATGGAGTTGTATTCCTGGAAACGACAATAGATTCTTGTTCAGTAGAAATAATATTCGTGATATTATTGCCAATTATGGTAATAGTTAATCATCATTATCATAGGGAATATGAAATCCTTGTTTTCAAATTTCGCGTTCATATTTCTCGAGCTAATTTGGAGTTCACTGGAGGCAGAATAATCTCATCTATATAACTTTCCAAATTGCTGTTTTGATAATTCTGAACAATATTTTCCACAAGTAAGCTTATTGTTTTGACTTGTTTGTAAACAAACGCACACAATATTGTTGACGAGTTTAATTATGACCGGGTCTGTATAACATTTAGTTAGAGAAAAGCCTGTGTTAATAACTTTATATTCAATACTGTCAAGGATTTTGGAATTATATGAAGGTTCATCATTACTATATTTCAGTTTACGTACTTAAGAAAGAAAATAAGTGTTCTCCCAGGGAAGGTGACCGAAATTAAAATAAGGATAAACATGGGATGGAGAGCTATTGGTAAAGAAAATGGAATTATGAAATGTAAAATGCCATGTTCTCTAAAAAGAAAAGAACATAGGCTAGTTACAACTAGGAGAGCTAAGGAAAGAATAATGATATGAATAACATCTTAAGAGACAGAATAAAAGAGTAACATGGATACAAGAGCAAACTAAATTAGAGGATATTTTAACAATATGTAAGAAAAAGAAATGTATGGGGATGACATATTATGAGTAGGACAGATAAATAGATGGACTTTAAGAATAACATATTTCTAATATGCTGAATATGTTATGAGTATTATTAGATTTACAAATTATCAACAGGAATGAGACTTGTCTGAGAGAGAGAGAGAGAGAGAGAGAGAGAGAGAGAGAGAGAGAGAGAGAGAGAGAGAGATCGAGAGAGATCGAGAGAACCCTTAGGAGATTAGAAACTTGAAAATCTAAATCACTTTAATGATTAAGAGCTGATTAACAGGAGGAAGTTATCCCACGAAGGATATTAAAGTCTCCGGATTGGAAATTGATGCCCACAGCTATTGTGGGAAATTTTCCTTTGGAGATCGAAGTGAGGATGTTGGATGATAATGTTATTTTTAATTCATTGGTTTATATTGTTATAAATAGGATGTGAACTTGTTTATTATTATTATTGTTATTATTATTATTATTATTATTATTATTATTATTATTATTATTATTATTATTATTATTACTATTATTACTATTATTATTATTTTCATTATTTTTATTATCGTCATTATTATTATTATTATTATTATTATTATATTATTATTATATTATTATATTATTATTATTATTATTATTATTATTAGCCAAGCTACAAC
>NC_090760.1:923396-930896 GCF_036898095.1 Palaemon carinicauda | reverse complement strand
TCAGAATTGGGAGTTGCGTAGCATGTCAAACTAGATATATCTTCATTCATCTGTATCGTGGGTTTAAAGTAACTACGGTATGAATCAATATTTCATCTTTATGTTTTTTTATATAATTATCATTGCCAGTATTAATATTATCATTATTGTTTTTTTTCATGTTTTTTATTTTCAAAATAATACAAATTTTGAAATATAAATTTCTTTTTTTTTTCAAATATTATCAGTTCAGTAATATAATTATTTTTTGTACTTTCAAAATAGTGCATTTTTTTTTTAAATATGAAATATATTTTTCAAATAATACGTTTTTGAAATATAAAAGTTTTCTTTTTCAAAGGTTATCAGTTCAGTCATATAATTATTTTTTTTTCATTTTCAAAATAGTTTTTTTTTTTCTTTTTTTAAATATGAAATATATTTTTCAAATTAATACATTTTTTGAGATATAAAAGTTTTTTTTTTCAAAGGTTATCAGTTCAATCATATAATTGTTTTTATTTTATTTTATTTTATTTTTTTAAACAAAGCATTTTATGAAATATGAAATACATTTTTCAAAGATTATCAGTTCAGTCACCTTAGAGAGAATTTCAATCCATTTTCAAAATGATTTCATTTTATGAAATAGGAAATATATTTTTCAAAGGTTATCAGTTCAGTCACCTTAGAGAGAATTTCAATCAATTTTCAAAATGATTTCATTTTATGAAATAGGAAATAGATTTTTCAAAGGTTAGCAGTTCAGTCACCTTAGAGAGAATTTCAATCCATTTTCAAAATGATTTCATTTTATGAAATAGGAAATTTATTTTTCAAAGGTTATCAGTTCAGTCACCTTAGAGAGAATATTTTCAAAATGATTTCATTTTATGAAATATGAAATATATTATTCAAAGGTTATCAGTTCAGTCACCTTGGAGAGAATTTCAATCAATTTTCAAAATGATTTAATTTTATGAAATATGAAATATTTTTCAAAGGTTATCAGTTCAGTCACCTTAGAGAGAATTTCAATCAATTTTCAAAATGATTTCATTTTATGAAATATGAAATATATTTTTCAAAGGTTTATCAGTTCAGTCACCTTAGAGAGAATTTCAATCAATTTTCAAAATGATTTCATTTTATGAAATATGAAATACATTTTTCAAAGATTATCAGTTCAGTCACCTTAGAGAGAATTTCAATCCATTTTCAAAATGATTTCATTTTATGAAATATGAAATATATTTTTCAAAGGTTATGAAATATGAAATATATTTTTCAAAGGTTATCAGTTCAGTCACCTTAGAGAGAATTTCAATCAAGGATGAATATAACGTAAAATCTCGCTCCCCACTCCAGATTTCCTATCGAGGAAGCCTCTAAAACGATAGGCAATTTCAGTTGTACAAGTGGAAATAGATTAAGAAATTCCCCCAAAAAATACTCACAACATCCACTGGAATTGGTAAGAAAAAATAGTTCTTCATACGAGATACTAAATACTTGAAACACGAAGTGATGAATATCAGTGTTAGATCTTTTGCCAGAAAAAGCTGTTGATTTATTTTGGATTTCATTCGGACAAATTGAGTTTTTTTGGCAGTTTTCAAAATTTACAAATATTGGAAGTTTTTTTTTTTTTTTTTTTTTTTTTTTTTTAAAGAGGAATCCATATTGTTATGGTTTACCTCAAAAGAACACATGGTTATGGGTTAGCTTAAAGGATCACACAGAGGTATGGTTTAGCTTAAAGAATCACACATGGTTATGGTTTAGCTTAAAGGAACACACATGGTTGAGGTTTAGCTTAAAGGAACACACATGGTTGAGGTTTAATTTAAAGGAATACATATGGTTATGGTTTATCTTAAAGGAACAGACATGGTTATGGTTTAGCCTAAAGGAACACAAAAAGTTGTCGTTTATCTTAAAAGAACACATATGGTTATGGTTTAGCTTAAAGGAACACATAGTTATGGATTAGCGTAAAGAAACAGAGTTATGGTTTATCTTAAAGGAACACAAATGGTTATTGTTTAGCTTAAAGGAACACAAAGAGTTATGGTTCAGCTTAAATGAACACATATAGTTATGGTTTAGCTTAAATGAACACACATAGTTATGGTTTAGCTTAAATGAACACTTATGGTTATGGTTTAGCTTAAAGGAACACATATGGTTATGGTTTAGCTTGAAGAAACTCATAATTAAGGTTATGGTTCAGCTTAAAGGAAAACATATGGTTATGGTTTAGCCTAAAGGAACACGTATAGTTATGGTTTAGCTTAAAGGAACACTTATGGTTATGGTTTAGCTTAAAGGAACACAAATGGTTATTGTTTAGCTTAAAGGAACACATAGTTAAGTTTTATCTTGAAAGAGCACACTTGGTTATGGGTTAGCTTAAAGGAACGCGCAATTAATATTTATCTTAAAGGAACATGTAGAGTTATGGTTTATCTTAAAGGAACACATATGGCTGTGGTTCTGTGCTTTGAATATATAAGCACACATTTTAAAATAAATCGCAAATTTTGATGTAATGATTTTTGTATAGGACACAGATGACCATTGCTTATTATTTTTTTTATTTAGAAATGTGGATACAAGTAATTATTTTGGATATTTTACATTTATTGTATACAACCAGCTATAGATATGAATGGACAGTTCATTCTTTGAAATAAAATAATCGAGATATTATATGTGTTGAAATGAGATGTGTACTTTATTTTTTCTAAGAGTTTTATTCATTTTGTTTGGATAAGTTGAATTTGACAAAACTTAACAACATATGTGTAATTACATTCTGTTTATTTTCGTTTATTTTTTTTCGAATTTTCGGAACGGGGAAAAGTAAGGGAGAAAAATCGTGAACGATTTCTGCATCATCTAGACAATATTATTATTATTATTATTATTATTATTATTATTATTATTATTATTATTATTATTATTATTATTATTATTATTGTTATTTATTTTCACTGTTGTTATTATCATTATTATTATTGTTGTTGTTGTTGTTGGGGAGGGGAGTTATTCTCTTTACCATCATTATTTTTGTCTCGCATAGTATATATAAAACTAGGGTTTTATAGTATGTTGTTCCAGCCTACTTCCAGCTTTCTTAAGAACCCATTAATTTTCTCACTATACAGTATGTGCTATATATACTGTCTTATTATTATTATTATTATTATTATTATTATTATTATTACTTGCTAAACTACACCTCTAGTTGAAAAAGCAGGATGCTATAATCCCAAGGGCTCCAACAGGGAAAATAGCTCGGTGAAGAAAGGGAGTATGGAAAAACTACAAGAGAAGTTTAAGAACAGTAACAACATAATAAATTTTTCATATATAAACCATAAAAAACTCCGGAATAACAAGAGGAAGAGAAAAAAGACAGAATAGCGTGCCCGAATGTACCCTCAAGCAAGAGAACTCTAACCCAAGATAGTGGAGGACCATGGTACAGTGGATATGGCACTACCCAAGACTAGAGAACATTGGTTTGATTTCGTAGAATTTTGGTAATCTCAGTGTCAAGTGTATGAAGAAAAAGGAGAATGTTTAAAGAATAGGCTACACTATTGTGTTTGTGTCGGTAAAGATGAAATGAGCCGTAACCAGAGAGAGGCTGGAGACCTGAGTTGGTTTTCAGCCTTGTTGGTACTGTTCCAATGCTGTACAGAAATCCCTTGATTGTGGTCGGGAAGTTCGTATGATTGGCCTTGATTTTAGTGCTGCCTTTGACCGTGTTAATCATGAGGCCCTTGTTTTCAAACTGAAACAGTTGGGAGTGGGTGGGTTGTTTCTTAGCATTATTATTGATTTTTTAAGTAATAGATCTCAAAGAGGAGTTGTTGATGGGCACCATAGTGATTATAGGAATGTGATATCCGGTGTTCCACAGGGTAGTGTTCTTGGCCCATTACTTTTCATACTATATACACATGACATGTGGTTTGGCCTAGAAAACAAGCTTGTTGCATATGCAGATGATGCTACTCTCTTTGCATCAATTCCATCCCCTGAATGTAGATTTAGGGTTGGTGAATCCCTTAATAGAGATTTAGCTAGAATTAGTGCATGGTGCAAATTATGGGGTATGAAGTTGAATCCTAACAAAACTCAAAGTATGATTGTAAGTAGGTCAAGGACGGTGGCTCCTCAACATCCGGATCTCAGTATTGATAATGTTTCTTTAAATATGTATGACTCTTTCAAAATTTTAGGTGTGATTCTCGACAGTAAATTTACTTTTGAGAAACATATAAGGTCTCTGTCTTCTTCAATTGCACAAAAAATAGGCTTATTGAGAAAGTCTTTCAAGATTTTCGGTGATCAATCTATTCTGAAGAACTGTTTTAATTCTTTCATTCTACCTTGTTTTGAGTATTGTTCTCCTGTTTGGTCTTCAGCTGCTGATTCTCATCTTAATTTGTTGGACAGAAACTTACGGTCTATTAAATTTCTTATTCCTGATCTAGATATTAATCTCTGGCACCGTCGTTCAATTAGTTCATTATACATGTTGCATAAGATTTTTCATAACTCTGACCATCCTTTACATTCAGATCTCCCTCGACAATTCTATCCTGTTCGTAATACTAGGCAGGCAGTTAATTCTAATAGCCAGGCCTTCTCCATCACGAGGCTCAATACTACGCAGTACTCTAGAAGTTTTATTCCAGCTGTTACCAAGTTGTGGAATGATCTTCCTAATCGGGTGGTTGAATCAGTAGAACTTCAAAAGTTCAAAGTTGGAGCAAATGCTTTTTTGTTGACCAGGCAGACATGAGTCTTTTTATAGTTTATTTATGACATATTTGTTTTTGATGCTGTTAATAGTTTATATATGACATGTCCGTTTTGACGTTGTTACTGTTTTTAGAATGATTTATTGTTAATTTGTTCTCTTCATTTATTTATTTCCTTATTTCCTTTCCTCACTGGGCTATTTTTCCCTGTTGGAGCCCCTGCGCGTATAGCATCTTGCTTTTCTAACTAGGGTTGTAGCTTGGATAGTAATAATAATAATAATAATAATGTGATTATTAAAGAGCCAACTGTACATCTAGACTTGCATTTGTCGGTAGGAAACTATTAATATATGGGCCGTCTTATACCGACAGTTGTAATGAGTTACACACAAGAAAATTCAATGTATGAACATTTGACATTTTAATTATCATCATTATAAGCAACGAATGCAGCCATTTCTAGTCCACTGCAGGACAAAGTCCTCTGACATGTCAATGTATATCTGGGATTTGGCCAGTTTTCATCACCTCGGTGGCCAGTGCGAATTGATGATGGTGGAAGACTTTAGTCTTACCGCTCCCAACAGACCAACCTAGTATGGATATCCCTGACTAATACAGCTTTGCTGATCATGACACGCAAACCCTTTCACCACGTTAAGGTATCCCCACTCAGAAAGAGACTATTATTTTCATTAGAGGTTATATGATAAGAATAGATATATCTAATAACACTGGCGTGACAAACCGCTCAAAACAGACCAACCTAGTATGGGTATCCCTGACTAGTACAGCTTTGCTGATCATGATACGCAAACCTTTTCACCACGTTAAGGTATCCCCACTCAGGAAGAGGCTATTATTTTCATTAGAGGTTATATGATAAGAATAAATATATCTAATAACACTGGCGTGACAAACCGCTTAAAACAGACCAACCTAGTATGGGGATCTCTGACTAGTACAGCTACGCTGATCATGACACGCAAACCTTTTCACCACGTTAAGGTATCCCCACTCAGAAAGAGACTATTATTTTCATTAGATATTATATGATAAGCATAAATATATCATCTATTATCCCTGACTAGTACAGCTTTGCTGATCATGACTCGCAAACCCTTTCACCACGTTGAGGTATCCCCACTCAGAAAGACTATTATTTTTATCAGATATTATATGATAAGCATAAGTATATCAGGGAATAACACTGACGGGACAAAACATCTGTTCAAACTCTTATCAAAAGACCACGAAAAGGACACTTAAGACGAAGCCTTCGACACCTGCAATTATCTCTCAAAGAAGAGATTTAGACTTCGCTAATAACACGCTCTTCAGTTCAATGAGAAGAAGGAAAATTTGTTTCCCCTGCAGGGTCGCCTCTATCCGTGGTCGTCAATAGGAGTCCATAGCTGGCAAATGTAAAACGAACTTGTTGATGTGGAACTTTCCAGAAAGGTAACCATGGTAACGAAACTCTCTCTCTCTCTCTCTCTCTCTCTCTCTCTCTCTCTCTCTCTCTCTCTCTCTCTCTCTCTCTCTCTCTCTCTCTCTCCAAACGCACCTTCATCTCTCCCCTCCCCTACCCCTCAAATACCACCCACCCACCCACCCACCCACCCCCAGACATCCAAATACTACGATCTCCCCCTTCCAGCATCTCTCATCTCATAACGGCTTCAATTCTTGATCTGTTTCCAGCGCCCCGAAGGTTTTTCCTTGTCACTTTTCAAGGATTATTTGCTTGTTTAGATATGCTGTCTTGGTCTCTTGACGAGCGAGGTCATATTGTGTCCTCAATTCCACTGGAAAATCTGAAGTAAATCGAAAGAAAATGAGTTTTTTTTTCTAGTTTATTTTTTAGGTTTCATTGGTTTCATTCTTTGGTTTCTTATGTAAATTAACGTTGCAAATATTGAAATAGTTGTTATTTATGTTTTAATCATAAAAAATCCTTAAATTTGGAATTTCATAATAACGCTCAGTGAATATTTTACACCTAAGATTATTAAATCACATCTTTTAAAGTGTATTAAAAAGACTACAATCAATCAATCAATCAATCATATATATATATATATATATATATATATATATATATATGTGTGTGTGTGTGTGTGTGTGTGTGTGTGTGTGTGTGTTTGTATATATATATATATATATATATATATATATATATATTTGCATATATGTATATGTAAATATACTATATATATATATATATATATATATATATATATGTGTGTGTGTGTGTGTGGGGGTGGGGTGTATGTATAAAGGGTTCACAACTTCTACATTATTAATGAACACCAAGATATGAGGCAAATGATATCTTCACGATAATAAATTGAGAACTCTTCCCTTCAGAGAAAATGCAGCCTTTCTTTATAGTTTGAATGTCTTCACTCTTACAAATTAATTAATAAACATGAGAAGCTGAACTTAGTTTTAACTTTAAAATTTTGTATTTTTCTTCAATTTTACAATACTCTTTTATTTAAATTATTTAGTTGATTGTTAGTAATATAGATTCTTCGTTAAATAAATCTCTTTCTAAAGTCATTACCTGATTGACAGTTAACATTGTTTATTTTTTTTTTTCATTCAAGTAATTACTTCGTTTGCTTTTAATCATATAGAATTTGCATTTAACAACAGTTTTTTTTTTCAAGTAATATCCTGTGTAAATTAGATTGTAAATTTTTGATAGAACAATATCCTTTCGACAAAACGGCTG